>NC_090931.1:1191083584-1191383584 GCF_040938575.1 Ambystoma mexicanum | reverse complement strand
AATCAACTGCTTGGGTTGCGTCAATCTGGCTTTCGACCACAACACGGAACAGAAACTGCCCTTGTTGACCTCAAGAGTCAGATTGACGACATCAAAGACAAAGGAAAAGTGGCCATCCTACTCCTCTTAGACCTCTCAGCAGCCTTTGACCTGGTCGATCATAAAATACTCTGCAACCACCTCTTATCTGCTGCCCACTTCTCCCCTTCAGCCGTCATGTGGATACAATCCTTCTTAGCCAATAGAACTATGAGAGTCTTCTCACTCACGGCTGCAGCAGACCCCATCCCCATCACTTGTGGTGTCCCACAAGGATCTTGCGTCTCCCCCACCCTTTATAACATCTTCACAAAACCTCTTTTTGATAAACTGGACCATCTGGGTGTCACCTACACAAATTACGCAGACGATACCCAGATCCTCCTGACCATCTCTGGCAACTACCAGGTGGACGCCACTAGGATTAACGATATTTTCTCCATTATTCAGGCATGGATGGCCACACATGGCCTCTGCCTGAATGATGAGAAGACGGAACTCCTCCTGGTCGGCTCCCCCAATAACTTACACAAACTCAGCCTAGACTATTCCAACTGCACCATTGATGACAACATCATCCCCGTCGCTAATAATGTGAAAACCTTAGGCTTCTATCTTGACGCCAACACCAACCTCTCAAAACAAGTCAGCATGACTGCCTCTACCACCGCCTACACCGGGAAACTTATCAGAGCCTGCAAGCCGTTTCTGTCCACTAATAGCTGCCTTACCCTGGCTAGGGCGCTCATACAATCTAAGTTGGACTATTGCAACAGCCTCTACCTAGGGGCCAACCAAGGGATAATTAACAAACTCCAGGTCCTCCAAAACAACGCGCTGCGAGCAGCTTTAAATATCCCTAGGAGAGAGCACATCTCCCCCATCAGAATTTCTTGCAAATGGCTCTCCATTCAACAAATAATTGAGCTAAAAACACTTTGCCTTACTTACAAAGCCCTAAACCACCTTGCCCCCCAATATCTCACCAACAAACTGGCTTTGAAGCCAAACACTAGAATCACCAGATCTTCTAACACTCTCTGCCTCACTGTGCCTAGATTCACCTCTAAAAGAGCTGGCGGCGCAAGCTTCACGGTCCTCGCCCCTCAACTTTGGAACTCCCTGCCATTGAATATCAAATCGGCTGCCTCATTCCTTCTGTTCAGGAAGTTTGTCATTGGGTGGCTACTAGACAAAACTAAATCCAATCCAATACCTAACTAAGACCTCAACCATTGTATATTTTGTACATACTATCCTAATGTCCTAACTGCATGATCTAATTTTCGTTGTTTGCATAGTTTGCACACCTTCTCTGCATAATGTATAGCTGCTTCCTCTTTATATTTTGTACCTCTGTAACCTGTCTTTAAGCGCCCTTATACTCCAGGGTCTGGTGCGCTATATAAATAAAATAAACAAACAAACAAACAAACACATGTGCCATCTGGTTGAGAATATGGTCCGGCTTTAATTCATCAGGAAAAGGGACATACAACCACTAATATATGCCTGAATACACTACAAACTTGGAGCATCTCCACATAGTCGATAAGCAAATGCTGAAGAAGTTCCTGTAGGATGGGCTATATCTCCTCTCACTGTTCACACCACTGTAAATGTCTGACATATCAAACAATTGATAACAAATTTAGCAACGCGCACTGACAAATTAGGGACAAATCAGTCCTCCAAAATCAGTACTGCAAGACACTCTCTTGATGTGTATGCCAGGTAGTGCAGCTGCTCTAATGCTACTGAAAACAGCCCTGGGGCATCACAGGTTTCCTGTGCTGTCCTAAAGCTACAATGCATCTGTGGGAGACAATGAGCACCCCCTTCTTTTCCATAGCTCCTGCTCTTCTTGCATTGCCCTGCCATGTTCTGTAATTCAGCAATGTGTTCTATGGGTAACAAATTAAAGACTTCCTTCATTACCATGTTGTGTGTATGTGTATATTTGTTCCGTGCAGTCACAAAGTCAGGTACTTATGCGACGTATGCTGCTCTTTTTGCTTCTAGGTCAGCAGCTTTGTTGCAGTGAGAAATCAAATCCACAGCTCTGATGTGCAGTGTGCACTTTACCACAGTGATAGCCAATGTACGTGTAAGTGCTTCTATGAGCCTGTCTAACAATGGTGCCTGCTGTACTGGTGTGGCATCTGCATGCAGGAAGCCCCACTTTTTCCATTATGACAGTCCTCTGTGTACATAGGCGTAGTCGGAGTACAATGTTACTGAATCATCTTCATATGCTTCATGTGCCAGTATTAACGCTACCAACTCTGCCGCTTGTGCTGAAAAATGTGCTGTCAATCTCATACTTGTCACTTTCCCAAATCTGTCCTTCTCTCCTGCCATCACAACTGCTGTGCCACTGTGTCTTTCGCCCATACACTGTTGTATTGACAATGACCCATCAATGAAGAGAATTAACCCCCCTCCTAGGGCATTTTGCTTAACATGGGGCATCCCATCATGATAGTCAGCATAAATGGTGCAATTGTGCACGTAATCTCCTTCCTTTAGTGGTTCTTCTATGAATCTGGCTGGGTTTGCCACTCGACACCTGACAATTTGGATCAATCGATTTGATATAATTACCTCATAGCCTGTTGCTCTCTGGGTAGTTAATGTACTTTTGGGTTTTTCAAGGATGGCAAATAAAGCATTCTCAAAGTATAAAGTCAGTGGACAGCCCATTGCTATGCTGGCAAACTTCTCAATTGCAAAGGTTTCTGCAGCCAATGCTTGTTCACATGGGTAAAGCTCCCTCATTACTGGTTCAAATGTCCCATTGTCAAATGCTAATGGTTTGTGTTGTAATTAAAATCCCATGGCCTACAATAATTATAAACGCCTAGAAATTACTCTAACACTTTCACAGTCTCTGGCCTGCCTGTTTTCATTATGGCTTCTGCTCTTTGAGGTGTCACCATTCTCCCATCGTTTAATATTAGCTGGATTATATATATAGGACCTCTTCTGGCAATATTGCATGTTCTCTTTGTATACTTTGTACCCCTTCTCTGCCAATACTGTCATTATTTTCACTGAGTGCCTACTGCACTCTGCTTCTGTGGTGCTGCACGCAATATGTTGTTCACACATTGGATGACTGCACTGTCATGCTGTACATTCCCTAAGTCCATCTGCAACATTTGGTTGAAGACTTAGGGTGATTCATAGTACCCCTGGGCAAAATGAGTATGTTTTAACTTAATTCCAAGGTAAGTGAACAATGAAACATAGTGTGACTCTTCATTCGGGGGTATTGAAAAGTTAGCATTCTTTAAATCCATCACAGTAAAATATTTAGCTTTGGATGGGATGTTACCCAATATCATGACTGTATTTGCTGCTAATGGGAATTTTGCCTCAACAATATTGTTCAGAAGCCTAAATCCGGAATAAATCTCCATGACTATCCTCACCTTTTATATCGGGTACATGGCCGTGTTGCATGGGGATTAAGTTACCTGGGGGCAACCAGACATGGACTCACTGCTCACTGTGCTCAGAGAGGCGCAGCTTCACCTCACTGATGAAGCCAAACAAGGCTGAAACATGTGTATGGGGTTGCTGTTGGTACTCTTGTTCAGAGAGGAATTGCCATAGCATTTCGGAGCTAGACTGCCCATGTGGGCGGGACAAAGACTGATATGAAAATGGATATTTCCCATCTGTGAAAGATACAGTGAGCAAAAAGCGTGTGCTGCAAACTCTCATCTCAGAACAGGTTATCATGCCATGTTCTTTCTGGAGAGGAGCGCCTGCTACCTTTTTCTTTAAATATTTGCAAGGAACTTGGGGTTGGTCACCCTGAGTTGCCTGGGGGCAACCAGACGTGGACTCCCTGCTCACTGTGCTCAGAGAGGCACAGCTTCACCTCACTGATGAGGCCCAACAAGGCTGAAACACGTGTATGGGGTTGCTGTTGGTACTCTTGTTCAGAGAGGAATTGCCGTAGCATTTCGGTGCTGGACTGCCCATGTGGGCGGGACAAAGACTGATATGCAAATGGGTATTTCCCATCTGTGAAAGGTACAGTGAGCAAAAACCGTGTGCTGCAAACTCTCATCTCAGAACAGGTTATCATGCCATGTTCTTTCTGGAGAGGAGCGCCTGCTACCTTTTTTTTAAAATATTTCCAAGGAACTTGGGGTTGGTCACCCTAAGCTACCTGGGGGCAACCAGACGTGGACTCCCTGCTCACTGCGCTCAGAGAGGCGCAGCTTCACCTCACTGATGAGGCCCAACAAGGCTGAAACACTTGTATGGGGTTGCTGTTGGTACTCTTGTTCAGAGAGGAATTGCTATAGCATTTTGGTGCTGGTCTGTCCATGTGGGCGGGACAAAGACAGATATGCAAAGAATATTTCCCATCTGTGAAAGGTAGAGTGTGCAAAAAGCGAATGCTGCAAACTCTCATCTCAGAACAGGTTATCATGCCATGTTCTTTCTTTAGAGGAGCGCCTGCTACCTTTTTTTTTAAATATTTGCAAGGAACTTGGGGTTGGTCACCCTAAGTTACTTGGGGGCAACCAGACGTGGACTCCCTGCTCACTGTGCTCAGAGAGGCGCAGCTTCACCTCACTGATGACGCCCAACAAGGCTGAAACACATGTATGGGGTTGCTGTTGGTACTCTTGTTCAGAGAGGAATTGCCTTAGCATTTCGGTGCTGCATTGCCCATGCAGGCGGGACAAAGACTGGTATGCAAATGGATATTTCCCATCTGTGAAAGGTACAGTGAGCAAAAACTGAGTGCTGCAAACTCTCATCTCAAAACAGGTTATCATGCCATGTTCTTTCTGGAGAGGAACGCCTGCTACCTTTTTTTGAAATATTTCAAGGACCTTGGGGTTGGTCACCCTAAGTTACCTGGGGGCAACCAGACGTGAACTCCCTGCTCACTGTGCTCAGAGACGTGCAGCCTCACCTCACTGATGAGGCCCAACAAAGCTGAAACACGTGTATGGGGTTGATGTTGGTACTCTTGTTCAGAGAGGAATTGCCATAGCATTTCGGTGCTGGACTCCCCATGTGGGCGGGACAAAGACTGATATGCAAATAGATATTTCCCATGTGTGAAAGGTACAGTTAGCAAAAAGCGAGTGCTGCAATCTCTCATCTCAGAACAGGTTATCATGCCACGTTCTTTCTGGAGAGGAGCGCCTGCTACCTTTTTTTAAATATTTGCAAGGACCTTGGGGTTGGTCACCCTAAGTTACGTGGGGGCAACCAGACGTGGAGTCCCTGCTCACTGTGCTCAGAGAGGCGCAGCTTCACCTCGCTGATGAGGCCCAACAAGGCTGAAACACGTGTATGTGGTTGCAGTTGGTACTCTTTTTCAGAGAGGAATTGCCATAGCATTTCGGTGCTGGACTGCCCATGTGGGCGGAACCAAGACTGATATGCAAATGAATATTTCCCATCTGTGAAAGGTACAGTGAGCAATAAGAGAGTGCTGCAAACTCTCATCTCAGAAAAGGTTATCATGCCATGTTCTTTCTTTAGAGGAGCGCCTGCTACCTTTTTTTTTAAAAATATTTGCAATGACCTTGGGGTTGGTCACCCTAAGTTACCTGGGGGCAACCAGACGTGGACTCCCTGCTCACTGGGCTCAAAGAGGCGCAGCTTCACCTCACTGATGAGGCCCAACAAGGCTGAAACACGTGTATGGGGTTGCTGTTGGTACTCTTTTTCAGAGAGGAATTGCCATAGCATTTCGGTGCTGGACTGCCCATGTGGACGGAACCAAGACTGATTGGCAAATGAATATTTCCCATCTGTGAAAGGCACAGTGAGCAATAAGCGAGTGCTGCAAACTCTTAACTCAGAACAGGTTATCATGACATGTTCTTTCTTTAGAGGAGCGCCTGCTACCTTTTTATAAATATTTCCAAGGACCTTGGGGTTGGTCACCCTAAGTTACCTGGGGGCAACCAGACGTGGAGTCCCTGCTCACTGTGCTCAGAGAGGCAAAGCTTCACCTCACTGATGAGACCCAACAAGGCTGAAACACGTGTATGGGGTTGCTGTTGGTACTCTTTTTCAGAGAGGAATTGCCATAGCATTTCGGTGCTGGACTGCCCATGTGGGCGGGACAAAAACTGATATGCAAATGGATATTTCTCATCTGTTAAAGGTACAGTGAGCAAAAAGTGAGTGCTGCAAACTCTCATCTCAGAACAGGTTATCATGCCATGTTCTTTCTGGAGAGGAACTCCTGCTACCTTTTTTTGAAATATTTCAAGGACCTTGGGGTTGGTCACCCTAAGTTACCTGGGGGCAACCAGACGTTAACTCCCTGCTCACTGTGCTCAGAGACGCGCAGCTTCACCTCACTGATGAGGCCCAACAAAGCTGAAACACGTGTATGGGGTTGATGTTGGTACTCTTGTTCAGAGAGGAATTGACATAGCATTTCGGTGCTGGTCTGCCCATGTGGGCAGGACAAAGACTGATATGCAAATGGATATTTCCCATCTGTGAAAGGTACAGTGAGCAATAAGCGAGTGCTGCAAACTCTCATCTCAGAACAGGTTATCATGCCATGTTCTTTCTTTAGAGGAGCGCCTGCTACCTTTTTTTAGAAATATTTGCAAGGAACTTGGGTTTGGTCAACCTAAGTTACTTGGGGGCAACCAGACGTGGACACCCTGCTCACTGTGCTCAGAGGGGCGCAGCTGCAACTCACTGATGAGGTCCAACAAAGCTGAAACACGTGCATGGGGTTGCTGTTGGTACTCTTTTTCAGAGAGGAATTGCCATAGCATTTCGGTGCTGGACTGCCCATGTGGGCGGACAAAGACTGATATGCAAATGGATATTTCCCATATGTGAAAGGTACAGTGAGCAAATAAAAGCGAGTGCTGCAAACTCTCATCTCAGAACAGGTTATCATGCCATGTTCTTTCTGGAGAGGAGCGCCTGCTACCTTTTTTTGAAATATTTGCAAGGTACTTGGGGTTGGTCACCCTGAGTTGCCTGGGGGCATCCAGACATGGACTCCCTGCTCACTGTGCTCAGAGAGGCACAGCTTCACCTCACTGATGAGGCCCAACAAGGCTGAAACACGTGTATGGGGTTGCTGTTGGTACTCTTGTTCAGAGAGGAATTGCCATAGCATTTCGGTGCTGGACTGCCCATGTGGGCGGAACAAAGACTGATATGCAAATGGATATTTCCCATCTGTGAAAGGTACAATGAGCAAAAAGCGAGTGCTGCAAACTCTCATCTCAGAACAGGTTATCATGCCACGTTCTTTCTGGAGAGGAGCGCCTGCTACCTTTTTTTAAATATTTGCAAGGACCTTGGGGTTGGTCACCCTAAGTTACCTGGGGGCAACCAGACGTGGACTCCCTGCTCACTGTGCTCAGAGAGGCGCAGCTTCACCTCACTGATGAGGCCCAACAAGGCTGAAACACGTGTATGGGGTTGCTGTTGGTACTCTTTTTCAGAGAGGAATTGCCATAGCATTTCGGTGCTGGACTGCCCATGTGGGCGGAACCAAGACTGATATGCAAATGAATATTTCCCATCTGTGAAAGGTACAGTGAGCAATAAGTGAGTGCTGCAAACTCTCATCTCAGAACAGGTTATCATGCCATGTTCTTTCTTTAGAGGAGCGCCTGCTACCTTTTTTTTGAAATATTTGCATGGAACTTGGGTTTGGTCACCCTAAGTTACTTGGGGGCAACCAGACGTGAACTCCCTGCTCACTGTGCTCAGAGAGGCGCAGCTTCACCTCACTGATGAGGCCCAACAAGGCTGAAACACGTGTATGGGGTTGCTGTTCGTACTCTTGTTAAGAGAGGAATTGCCTTAGCATTTTGGTGCTGCATTGCCCATGTGGGCGGGACAAAGACTGATCTGCAAATGGGTATTTCCCATCTGTGAAAAGTACAGTGAGCAAAAAGTGAGTGCTGCAAACTCTCATCTCAGAACAGGTTATCATGCCATGTTCTTTCTGGAGAGGAACTCCTGCTACCTTTTTTTGAAATATTTCAAGGACCTTGGGGTTGGTCACCCTAAATTACCTGGGGGCAACCAGACGTGAACTCCCTGCTCACTGTGCTCAGAGGCGCGCAGCTTCACCTCACTGATGAGGCCCAACAAGGCTGAAACACGTGTATGGGGTTGCTGTTCGTACTCTTGTTAAGAGAGGAATTGCCTTAGCATTTTGGTGCTGCATTGCCCATGTGGGCGTGACAAAGACTGATCTGCAAATGGGTATTTCCCATCTGTGAAAAGTACAGTGAGCAAAAAGTGAGTGCTGCAAACTCTCATCTCAGAACAGGTTATCATGCCATGTTCTTTCTTTAGAGGAGCGCCTGCTACCTTTTTTTTGAAATATTTGCATGGAACTTGGGTTTGGTCACCCTAAGTTACTTGGGGGCAACCAGACGTGAACTCCCTGCTCACTGTGCTCAGAGAGGCGCAGCTTCACCTCACTGATGAGGCCCAACAAGGCTGAAACACGTGTATGGGGTTGCTGTTCGTACTCTTGTTAAGAGAGGAATTGCCTTAGCATTTTGGTGCTGCATTGCCCATGTGGGCGGGACAAAGACTGATCTGCAAATGGGTATTTCCCATCTGTGAAAAGTACAGTGAGCAAAAAGTGAGTGCTGCAAACTCTCATCTCAGAACAGGTTATCATGCCATGTTCTTTCTGGAGAGGAACGCCTGCTACCTTTTTTTGAAATATTTCAAGGACCTTGGGGTTGGTCACCCTAAGTTACCTGGGGGCAACCAGACGTGAACTCCCTGCTCACTGTGCTCAGAGGCGCGCAGCTTCACCTCACTGATGAGGCCCAACAAAGCTGAAACACGTGTATGGGGTTGTTGTTGGTACTCTTGTTCAGAGAGGAATTGCCATAGCATTTCGGTGCTGGACTGCCCATGTGGGCAGGACAAAGACTGATATGCAAATTGATATTTCCCATCTGTGAAAGGTACAGTGAGCAATAAGCGAGTGCTGCAAACTCTCATCTCAGAACAGGTTATCATGCCATGTTCTTTCTTTAGAGGAGCGCCTGCTACCTTTTTTTTAAAATATTTGCAAGGAACTTGGGTTTGGTCACCCTAAATTACTTGGGGGCACCCAGACGTGGACTCCCTGCTCACTGTGCTCAGAGAGGCGCAGCTTGACCTCACTGATGAGGTCCAACAAAGCTGAAAAACGTGTATGGGGTTGCTGTTGGTACTCTTTTTCAGAGAGGAATTGCCGTAGCATTTCGGTGCTGGACTCCCCATGTGGGCGGGACAAAGACTGATATGCAAATGGAAATTTCCCATCTGTGAAAGGTACAGTGAGAAAAAAGCAAGTGCTGCAAACTCTCATCTCAGAACACATTATCATGCCATGTTCTTTCTGGAGAGGAGCGCCTGCTACCTTTTTTTTGAAATATTTGCAAGGAACTTGGAGTTGGTCAGCCTAAGTTACCTGGGGGCAACCAGACGTGGACTCCCTGCTCACTGTGGTCAGAGAGGTGCAGCTTCACCTCACTGATGAGGTCCAACAAAGCTGAAACACGTGTATGGGGTTGCTCTTGGTACTCTTTTTCAGAGAGGAATTGCCATAGCATTTCGGTGCTGGACTGCCCATGTGGGCGGACAAAGACTGATATGCAAATGGATATTTCCCATCTGTGAAAGGTACACTGAGCAAATAAAAGCGAGTGCTGCAAACTCTCATCTCAGAACAGGTTATTATGCCATGTTCTTTCTGGAGAGGAGCGCCTGCTACCTTTTTTTGAAATATTTGCAAGGTACTTGGTGTTGGTTACCCTGGGATGCCTGGGGGCATCCAAACATGGACTCCCTGCTCACTGTGCTCAGAGAGGCACAGCTTCACCTCACTGATGAGCCCCAACAAGGCTGAAACACGTGTATGGGGTTGCTGTTGGTACTCTTTTTCAGAGAGGAATTGCCATAGCATTTCGGTGCTGGACTGCCCATGTGGGCGGAACCAAGACTGATATGAAAATAGATATTTCCAGTCTGTGAAAGGCACAGTGAGCAATAAGCGAGTGCTGCAAACTCTCATCTCAGAAAAGATTATCATGCCATGTACTTTCTTTAGAGGAGCGCCTGCTATTTTTTTTTAAAAAAAATATTTGCAAGGAACTTGGGGTTGATTGGTCACCCTAAGTTACTTGGGGGCAACCAGACGTGGACTCCTTGCTCACTGTGCTCAGGGAGGCGCAGCTTCACCTCACTGATGAGGCCCAACAAAGCTGAAACACGTGTATCAGGTTGATGTTGGTACTCTTGTTCAGAGAGGAATTGCCATAGCATTTCGGTGCTGGACTCCCCATGTGGGCGGGACAAAGACTGATATGCAAATGGATATTTCCCATCTGTGAAAGGCACAGTGAGCAAAAAGCAAGTGCTGCAAACTCTCATCTCAGAACAGGTTTTCATGCCATGTTCTTTCTGGAGAGGAGCGCCTGCTACCTTTTTTTGAAATATTTGCAAGGAACTTGAGGTTGGTCAGCCTAAGTTACCTGGGGGCAACCAGACGTGGACTCCCTGCTCACTGTGCTCAGAGAGGCGCAGCTTCACCTCACTGATGAGGTCCAACAAAGCTGAAACACGTGTATGGGGTTGCTGTTGGTACTCTTTTTCAGAGAGGAATTGCCATAGCATTTCGGTGCTGGACTGCCCATGTGGGTGGGACAAAGACTGATATGCAAATTAATATTTCCCATCTGTGAAAGGTACAGTGAGCAAAAAGTGAGTGCTGCAAACTCTCCTCTCAGAAAAGGTTATCATGCCATGTTCTTTCTGGAGAGGAACTCCTGCTACCTTTTTTTGAAATATTTCAAGGACCTTGGGGTTGTTCAACCTAAGTTACCTGGGGGCAACCAGACCTGAACTCCCTGCTCACTGTGCTCAGAGACGCGCAGCTTCACCTCACTGATGAGGCACAACAAGTCTGAAACACGTGTATGGGGTTGATGTTGGTACTCTTGTTCAGAGAGGAATTGCCATAGCATTTTGGTGCTGGACTGCCCATGTGGGCGGGACAAAGACTGATATGCAAATGGATATTTCCCATCCTTGAAAGGTACAGTGAGCAATAAGCGAGTGCTGCAAACTCTCATCTCAGAACAGGTTATCATGCAATGTTCTTTCTTTAGAGGAGCGCCTGCTACCTTTTTTTTAAAATATTTGCAAGGAACTTGGGTTTGGTCACCCTAAGTTACTTGGGGGCAACCAGACGTGAACTCCCTGCTCACTGTGCTCAGAGAGGCGCGGCTTCACCTCACTGATGAGGCCCAACAAGGCTGAAACACGTGTATGGGGTTGTTGTTCGTACTCTTGTTCAGAGAGGAATTGCCATAGCATTTCGGTGCTGGACTGCCCATGTGGGCGGACAAAGACTGATATGCAACTGGATATTTCTCATATGTGAAAGGTACAGTGAGCAAATAAAAGCGAGTGCTGCAAACTCTCATCTCAGAACAGGTTATCATGCCATGTTCTTTCTGGAGAGGAGCGCCTGCTACCTTTTTTTAAATATTTGCAAGGACCTTGGGGTTGGTCACCCTAAGTTACCTGGGGGCAACCAGACATGGACTCCCTGCTCACTGTGCTCAGAGAGGTGCAGCTTCACCTCACTGATGAGGCCCAACAAGGCTGAAACACGTGTATGGGGTTGCCTTTGGTACTCTTGTTCAGAGAGGAATTGCCATAGCATTTCGGTGCTGGACTGCCCATGTGGGCGGAACCAAGACTGATATGCAAATGAATATTTCCCATCTGTGAAAGGTACAGTGAGCAATAAGCGAGTGCTGCACACTCTCATCTCAGAAAAGGTTATCATGCCATGTTCTTTCTTTAGAGGAGCGCCTGCTACCTTTTTTTTTAAATATTTGCAAGGACCTTGGGGTTGGTCACCCTAAGTTACCTGGGGGTAACCAGGCGTGGACTCCCTGCTCACTGTGCTAAGAGAGGTGCAGCTTCACCTCATTGATGATGCCCAACAAGGCTGAAACACGTGTATGGGGTTGCTGTTGGTACTCTTTTTCAGAGAGGAATTGCCATAGCATTTCGGTGCTGGACTGCCCATGTGGGCGGAACCAAGACTGATATGCAAATGAATATTTCCCATCTGTGAAAGGTACAGTGAGCAATAAGCGAGTGCTGCACACTCTCATCTCAGAAACGGTTATCATGCCATGTTCTTTCTTTAGAGGAGCGCCTGCTACCTTTTTTTTTAAATATTTGCAAGGACCTTGGGGTTGGTCACCCTAAGTTACTTGGGGGCAACCAGACGTGGACTCCTTGCTCACTGTGCTCAGAGAGGCGCAGCTTCACCTCACTGATGAGGCCCAACAAAGCTGAAACACATGTATCGGGTTGATGTTGGTACTCTTGTTCAGAGAGGAATTGCCATAGCATTTCGGTGCTGGACTCCCCATGTGGGCGGGACAAAGACTGATATGCAAATGGATATTTCCCATCTGTGAAAGGCACAGTGAGCAAAAAGCAAGTGCTGCAAACTCTCATCTCAGAACAGGTTATCATGATATGTTCTTTCTGGAGAGGAGCGCCTGCTACCTTTTTTTAAAAATATTTGCAAGGAATTTGGTTTTGGTCAGCCTAAGTTACCTGGGGCCAACCAGACGTGGACTCCCTGCTCACTGTGCTCAGAGAGGCGCAGCTTCACCTCACTGATGAGGTCCAACAAAGCTGAAACATGTGTATGGGGTTGTTGTTGGTACTCTTTTTCAGAGAGGAATTGCCATAGCATTTCGGTGCTGGACTGCCCATGTGGGCGGACAAAGACTGATATGCAAATGGTTATTTCCCATCTGTGAATGGTACAGTGAGCAAAAAAAAGTGAGTGCTGCAAACTCTCATTTCAGAAATGGTTATCATGCCATGTTCTTTCTGGAGAGGAGCGCCTGCTACCTTTTTTTGAAATATTTGCAAGGTACTTTGGGTTGGTCACCCTGAGTTGCCTGGGGGTATCCAGACATGGACCGCCTGCTCACTGAGCTCAGAGAGGCACAGCTTCGCCTCACTGATGAGGCCCAACAAGGCTGAAACACGTGTATGGGTTTGCTGTTGGTACTCTTGTTCAGATAGGAATTGCCATAGCATTTCGGTGCTGCATTGCCCATGTGGGCGGGACAAAGACTGATCTGCAAATGGGTATTTCCCATCTGTGAAAGGTACAGTGAGCAAAAAGCGAGTGCTGCAAACTCTCATCTCAGAACAGGTTATCATGCCATGTTCTTTCTGGAGAGGAACTCCTGCTACCTTTTTTTGAAATATTTCAAGGACCTTGGGGTTGGTCACCCTAAGTTACCTGGGGGAAACTAGACGTGAACTCCCTGCTCACTGTGCTCAGAGACGCGCAGCTTCACCTCACTGATGAGTCCCAACAAAGCTGAAACACGTGTATGGGGTTGATGTTGGTACTCTTGTTCAGAGAGGAATTGCCATAGCATTTCGGTGCTGGACTGCGCATGTGGGCGGACAAAGACTGATATGCAAATGGATATTTCCCATCTGTGAAAGGTACACTGAGCAAATAAAAGCGAGTGCTGCAAACTCTCATCTCAGAACAGGTTATCATGCCATGTTCTTTCTGGAGAGGAGCGCCTGCTACCTTTTTTTGAAATATTTGCAAGGTACTTGGGGTTGGTCACCCTAAGTTACTTGGGGGCACCCAGACGTGGACTCCCTGCTCACTGTGCTCAGAGAGGCGCAGCTTTACCTCACTGATGAGGTCCAACAAAGCTGAAACACGTGTATGGGGTTGCTGTTGGTACTCTTTTTCAGAGAGGAATTGCCATAGCATTTCGGTGCTGGACTCCCCATGTGGGCGGGACAAAGACTGATCTGCAAATGGGTATTTCCCATCTGTGAAAAGTACAGTGAGCAAAAAGCGAGTGCTGCAAACTCTCATTTCAGAGCGGGTTATCAAGCCATGTTCTTTCTGGAGAGGAGCGCCTGCTACCTTTTTTTGAAATATTTGCAAGGACCTTGGGGTTGGTCACCCTAAGTTACCTGGGGGCAACCAGACGTGGACTCCCTGCTCACTGTGCTCAAAGAGGCGCAGTTTCACCTCACTGATGAGGCCCAACAAGGCTGAAACACGTGTATGGGGTTGATGTTGGTACTCTTGTTCAGAAAGGAATTGGCATAGCATTTTGGTGCTGCATTGCCCATGTGGGTGGGACAAAGACTGATATGCAAATGGTATTTCCCATCTGTGAAAGGTACAGTGAGCAAAAAGTGAGTGCTGCAAACTCTCATCTCAGAACAGGTTATCATGCCATGTTCTTTCTGGAGAGGAACTCCTGCTACCTTTTTTTGAAATATTTCAAGGACCTTGGGGTTGGTCACCCTAAGTTACCTGGGGACAACCAGACGTGAACTCCCTGCTCACTGTGCTCAGAGACGCGCAGCTTCACCTCACTGATGAGTCCCAACAAAGCTGAAACACGTGTATGGGGTTGATGTTGGTACTCTTGTTCAGAGAGGAATTGCCATAGCATTTCGGTGCTGGACTGCCCATGTGGGCGGACAAAGACTGATATGCAAATGGATATTTCCCATCTGTGAAAGGTACACTGAGCAAATAAAAGTGAGTGCTGCAAACTGTCATCTCAGAACAGGTTATCATGCCATGTTCTTTCTGGAGAGGAGCGCCTGCTACCTTTTTTTGAAATATTTGCAAGGTACTTGGGGTTGGTCACCCTGAGTTGCCTGGGGGCATCCAGACATGGACTCCCTGCTCACTGTGCTCAGAGAGGCACAGCTTCACCTCACTGATGAGGCCCAACAAAGCTGAAACACATGTATGGGGTTGCTGTTGGTACTCTTTTTCAGAGAGGAATTGCCATAGCATTTCGGTGCTGGACTGCCCATGTGGGCGGAACCAAGACTGATATGTAAATGAATATTTCCCATCTGTGAAAGGTACAGTGAGCAATAAGCGATTGCTGCAAACTCTCATCTCAGAAAAGGTTATCATGCCATGTTCTTTCTTTAGAGGAGCGCCTGCTACCTTTTTTTTTTAAATATTTGCAAGGAACTTGGGGTTGGTCACCCTAAGTTACTTGGGGGCAACCAGACGTGGACTCCTTGCTCACTGTGCTCAGAGAGGCGCAGCTTCACCTCACTGATGAGGCCCAACAAAGCTGAAACACATGTATCGGGTTGATGTTGGTACTCTTGTTCAGAGAGGAATTGCCATAGCATTTCGGTGCTGGACTCCCCATGTGGGCGGGACAAAGACTGATATGCAAATGGATATTTCCCATATGTGAAAGGCACAGTGAGCAAAAAGCAAGTGCTGCAAACTCTCATCTCAGAACAGGTTATCATGATATGTTCTTTCTGGAGAGGAGCGCCTGCTACCTTTTTTTTAAATATTTGCAAGGAACTTGGGGTTGGTCAGCCTAAGTTACCTGGGGGCAACCAGACGTGGACTCCCTGCTCACTGTGCTCAGAGAGGCGCAGCTTCACCTCACTGATGAGGTCCAACAAAGCTGAAACACGTGTATGGGGTTGCTGTTGGTACTCTTTTTCAGAGAGGAATTGCCATAGCATTTCGGTGCTGGACTGCCCATGTGGGCGGACAAAGACTGATATGCAAATGGATATTTCCCATCTGTGAATGGTACAGTGAGCAAAAAAAAGCGAGTGCTGCAAACTCTCATTTCAGAACCGGTTATCATGCCATGTTCTTTCTGGAGAGGAGCGCCTGCTACCTTTTTTTGAAATATTTGCAAGTTACTTTGGGTTGGTCACCCCGAGTTGCCTGGGGGCATCCAGACATGGACCGCCTGCTCACTGAGCTCAGAGAGGCACAGCTTCACCTCACTGATGAGGCCCAACAAGGCTGAAACACGTGTATGGGTTTGCTGTTGGTACTCTTGTTCAGAGAGGAATTGCCATAGCATTTCGGTGCTCGACTGCCCATGTGGGCGGAACAAAGACTGATATGCAAATAGATATTTCCCATCTGTGAAAGGTACAGTGAGCAAAAAGCGAGTGCTGCAAACTCTCATCTCAGAACAGGTTATCATGCTACGTTCTTTCGGAGAGGAGCGCCTGCTACCTTTTTTTAAATATTTGCAAGGACCTTGGGGTTGGTCACCCTAAGTTACCTGGGGGCAACCAGACATGGACTCCCTGCTCACTGTGCTCAGAGAGGTGCAGCTTCACCTCACTGATGAGGCCCAACAAAGCTGAAACACGTGTATGGGGTTGCTGTTGGTACTCTTTTTCAGATAGGAATTGCCATAGCATTTCGGTGCTGGACTGCCCATGTGGGCGGGACAAAGACTGATCTGCCAATGGGTATTTCCCATCTGTGAAAAGTACAGTGAGCAAAAAGCGAGTGCTGCAAACTCTCATCTCAGAACAGGTTATCATGCCACGTTCTTTCTGGAGAGGAGCGCCTGCTACCTTTTTTTATATATTTGCAAGGACCTTGGGGTTGGTCACCCTAAATTACCTGGGGGCAACCAGACGTGGACTCCCTGCTCACTATGCTCAGAGAGGCGCAGTTTCACCTCACTGATGAGGCCCAACAAGGCTGAAACACGTGTATGGGGTTGATGTTGGTACTCTTGTTCAGAGAGGAATTGCCATAGCATTTTGGTGCTGCATTGCCCATGTGGGTGGGACAAAGACTGATATGCAAATGGATATTTCCCATCTGTGAAAGGTACAGTGAGCAAAAAGTGAGTGCTGCAAACTCTCATCTCAGAATAGGTTATCATGCCATGTTCTTTCTGGAGAGGAACTCCTGCTACCTTTTTTTGAAATATTTCAAGGACCTTGGGGTTGGTCACCCTAAGTTACCTGGGGGCAACCAGACCTGAACTCCCTGCTCACTGTACTCAGAGACGCGCAGCTTCACCTCACTGATGAGGCCCAACAAAGCTGAAACACGTGTATGGGGTTGATGGTGGTACTCTTGTTCAGAGAGGAATTGCCATAGCATTTCGGTGCTGGACTGCCCATGTGGGCAGGACAAAGACTGATATGCAAATGGATATTTCCCATCTGTGAAAGGTACAGTGAGCAATAAGCGAGTGCTGCAAACTCTCATCTCAGAACAGGTTATCATGCAATGTTCTTTCTTTAGAGGAGCGCCTGCTACCTTTTTTTTTTAAATATTTGCAAGGAACTTGGGTTTGGTCACCCTAAGTTACTTGGGGGCAACCAGACGTGAACTCCCTGCTCACTGTGCTCAGAGAAGCGCAGCTTCACCTCACTGATGAGGCCCAACAAGGCTGAAACACGTGTATAGGGTTGTTGTTCGTACTCTTGTTCAGAGAGGAATTGCCTTAGCATTTTGGTGCTGCATTGCTCATGTGGGTGGGGCAAAGACTGATATGCAAATGGATGTTTCCCATCTGTGAAAGGTACAGTGAGCAAAAAGTGAGTGCTGCAAACTCTCATCTCAGAACAGGTTATCATGCAATGTTCTTTCTTTAGAGGAGCGCCTGCTACCTTTTTTTAAAAAATATTTGCAAGGAACTTGGGTTTGGTCACCCTAAGTTACTTGGGGGCAACCAGACGTGAACTCCCTGCTCACTGTGCTCAGAGAAGCGCAGCTTCACCTCACTGATGAGGCCCAACAAAGCTGAAACACGTGTATGGGGTTGATGGTGGTACTCTTGTTCAGAAAGGAATTGCCATAGCATTTCTGTGCTGGACTGCCCATATGGGCAGGACAAAGACTGATATGCAAATGGATATTTCCCATCTGTGAAAGGTACAGTGAGCAATAAGCGAGTGCTGCAAACTCTCATCTCAGAACAGGTTATCATGCAATGTTCTTTCTTTAGAGGAGCGCCTGCTACCTTTTTTTTTAAAATATTTGCAAGGAACTTGGGTTTGGTCACCCTAAGTTACTTGGGGGCAACCAGACGTGAACTCCCTGCTCACTGTGCTCAGAGAAGCGCAGCTTCACCTCACTGATGAGGCCCAACAAGCCTGAAACACGTGTATAGGGTACTCTTGTTCAGAGAGGAATTGCCTTAGCATTTTGGTGCTGCATTGCTCATGTGGGTGGGGCAAAGACTGATATGCAAATGAATGTTTCCCATCTGTGAAAGGTACAGTGAGCAAAAAGTGAGTGCTGCAAACTCTCATCTCAGAACAGGTTATCATGCCATGTTCTTTCTGGAGAGGAACTCCTGCTACCTTTTTTTGAAATATTTCAAGGACCTTGGGGTTGGTCACCCTAAGTTACCTGGGGGCAACCAGACCTGAACTCCCTGCTCACTGTGCTCAGAGACGCGCAGCTTCACCTCACTGATGAGGCCCAACAAAGCTGAAACACGTGTATGGGGTTGATGTTGGTACTCTTGTTCAGAGAGGAATTGCCATAGCATTTTGGTGCTGTACTGCCCATGTGGGCGGGACAAAGACTGATATGCAAATGGATATTTCCCATCTGTGAAAGGTAAAGTGAGCAATAAGCGAGTGCTGCAAACTCTCATCTCAGAACAGGTTATCATGCCATGTTCTTTCTTTAGAGGAGCACCTGCTACCTTTTTTTAAATATTTGCAAGGACCTTGGGGTTGGTCACCCTAAATTACCTGGGGGCAACCAGACGTGGACTCCCTGCTCACTGTGCTCAGAGCGGCGCAGCTTCACCTCACTGATGAGGCCCAACAAGGCTGAAACACGTGTATGGGGTTGCTGTTGGTACTCTTTTTCAGAGAGGAATTGCCATAGCATTTCGGTGCTGGACTGCCCATGTGGGTGGGACAAAGACTGATATGCAAATGGATATTTCCCATCTGTGAAAGGTACAGTGGGCAAAAAGTGAGTGCTGCAAACTCTCATCTCAGAACAGGTTATCATGCCACGTTCTTTCTGGAGAGGAGCGCCTGCTACCTTTTTTTTAAATATTTGCAAGGACCTTGGGGTTGGTCACCCTAAGTTACCTGGGGGCAACCAGACGTGGACTCCCTGCTCACTGTGCTCAGAGAGGCGCAGCTTCACCTCACTGATGAGGCCCAACAAGGCTGAAACACGTGTATGGGGTTGCTGTTGGTACTCTTTTTCAGAGAGGAATTGCCATAGCATTCCGGTGCTGGACTGCCCATGTGGGTGGGACAAAGACTGATATGCAAATGGATATTTCCCATCTGTGAAAGGTACAGTGAGCAAAAAGTGAGTGCTGCAAACTCTCATCTCAGAACAGTTTATCATGCCATGTTCTTTCTGGAGAGGAACTCCTGCTACCTTTTTTTGAAATATTTCAAGGACCTTGGGGTTGGTCACCCTAAGTTACCTGGGGGCAACCAGACCTGAAATCCCTGCTCACTGTGCTCAGAGATGCGCAGCTTCACCTCACTGATGAGGCCCAACAAGGCTGAAACACGTGTATGGGGTTGCTGTTGGTACTCTTTTTCAGAGAGGAATTGCCATAGCATTTCGGTGCTGGACTGCATATGTGGCAAGACAAAGGGCCTCATTACGACCCAGGCGGTTAGTTACCGCCTGGGCCGTCACTTTACCACCATGGCGTAAAAAACGTTTACACCATGGTGGTTGGCGGACTTACCGCCCCATTCCGACCTTGGCGGGGCGGTAAGTCCCCAATCCCCATTTACCCTTCCCCATTCCCATTTTTGCCCCATAGGGCATAATGGGAGTGGGGAAGGCGTTAATTACGCCACCGTAAATTACGGTGGCGTAATTAACTCCATGGTCCCTTAGCGCCATGGATTTTAACACCCGCTAAAAGCGGGTGTTAAAAGCTCCATGGCGCTAAGGGACTTCGTAATTGGCGGTAAGGGGTCGGCGCAGCTAACGCTGGCATAAACCCCTTACCGCCAGGGTCGTAATGAGGCCCAAAGACTGATATGCAAATGGATATTTCCCATCTGTGAAAGGTACAGTGAGCAATAAGCGAGTGCTGCAAACTCTCATCTCAGAACAGGTTATCATGCCATGTTCTTTCTTTAGAGGAGCGCCTGCTACATTTTTTTTTAAATATTTGCAAGGAACTTGGGTTTGGTCACCCTAAGTTACTTGGGGGCAACCAGACCTGGACTCCCTGCTCACTGTGCTTAAAGAGGCGCAGCTTCACCTCACTGATGAGGCCCAACAAGTCTGAAACACGTGTATGGGGTTGCTGTTCGTACTCTTGTTCAGAGAGGAATTGCCTTAGCATTTTGGTGCTGCATTGCCCATGTGGGTGGGACAAAGACTGATATGCAAATGGATATTTCCCATCTGTGAAAGGTACAGTGAGCAAAAAGTGAGTGCTGCAAACTCTCATCTCAGAACAGGTTATCATGCCATGTTCTTTCTGGAGAGGAACTCCTGCTACCTTTTTTTGAAATATTTCAAGGACCTTGGGGTTGGTCACCCTAAGTTACCTGGGGGCAACCAGACCTGAACTCCCTGCTCACTGTGCTCAGAGACGCGCAGCTTCACCTCACTGATGAGGCCCAACAAGCCTGAAACACGTGTATAGGGTACTCTTGTTCAGAGAGGAATTGCCTTAGCATTTTGGTGCTGCATTGCTCATGTGGGTGGGGCAAAGACTGATATGCAAATGGATGTTTCCCATCTGTGAAAGGTACAGTGAGCAAAAAGTGAGTGCTGCAAACTCTCATCTCAGAACAGGTTATCATGCCATGTTCTTTCTGGAGAGGAACTCCTGCTACCTTTTTTTGAAATATTTCAAGGACCTTGGGGTTGGTCACCCTAAGTTACCTGGGGGCAACCAGACCTGAACTCCCTGCTCACTGTGCTCAGAGACGCGCAGCTTCACCTCACTGATGAGGCCCAACAAAGCTGAAACACGTGTATGGGGTTGATGTTGGTACTCTTGTTCAGAGAGGAATTGCCATAGCATTTTGGTGCTGTACTGCCCATGTGGGCGGGACAAAGACTGATATGCAAATGGATATTTCCCATCTGTGAAAGGTACAGTGAGCAATAAGCGAGTGCTGCAAACTCTCATCTCAGAACAGGTTATCATGCCATGTTCTTTCTTTAGAGGAGCGCCTGCTACCTTTTTTTAAATATTTGCAAGGACCTTGGGGTTGGTCACCCTAAATTACCTGGGGGCAACCAGACGTGGACTCCCTGCTCACTGTGCTCAGAGCGGCGCAGCTTCACCTCACTGATGAGGCCCAACAAGGCTGAAACACGTGTATGGGGTTGCTGTTGGTACTCTTTTTCAGAGAGGAATTGCCATAGCATTTCGGTGCTGGACTGCCCATGTGGGTGGGACAAAGACTGATATGCAAATGGATATTTCCCATCTGTGAAAGGTACAGTGGGCAAAAAGTGAGTGCTGCAAACTCTCATCTCAGAACAGGTTATCATGCCACGTTCTTTCTGGAGAGGAGCGCCTGCTACCTTTTTTTAAATATTTGCAAGGACCTTGGGGTTGGTCACCCTAAGTTACCTGGGGGCAACCAGACGTGGACTCCCTGCTCACTGTGCACAGAGAGGCGCAGCTTCACCTCACTGATGAGGCCCAACAAGGCTGAAACACGTGTATGGGGTTGCTGTTGGTACTCTTTTTCAGAGAGGAATTGCCATAGCATTCCGGTGCTGGACTGCCCATGTGGGTGGGACAAAGACTGATATGCAAATGGTTATTTCCCATCTGTGAAAGGTACAGTGAGCAAAAAGTGAGTGCTGCAAACTCTCATCTCAGAACAGTTTATCATGCCATGTTCTTTCTGGAGAGGAACTCCTGCTACCTTTTTTTGAAATATTTCAAGGACCTTGGGGTTGGTCACCCTAAGTTACCTGGGGGCAACCAGACCTGAAATCCCTGCTCACTGTGCTCAGAGATGCGCAGCTTCACCTCACTGATGAGGCCCAACAAGGCTGAAACACGTGTATGGGGTTGCTGTTGGTACTCTTTTTCAGAGAGGAATTGCCATAGCATTTCGGTGCTGGACTGCATATGTGGCAAGACAAAGACTGATATGCAAATGGATATTTCCCATCTGTGAAAGGTACAGTGAGCAATAAGCGAGTGCTGCAAACTCTCATCTCAGAACAGGTTATCATGCCATGTTCTTTCTTTAGAGGAGCGCCTGCTACATTTTTTTTTAAATATTTGCAAGGAACTTGGGTTTGGTCACCCTAAGTTACTTGGGGGCAACCAGACCTGGACTCCCTGCTCACTGTGCTTAAAGAGGCGCAGCTTCACCTCACTGATGAGGCCCAACAAGTCTGAAACACGTGTATGGGGTTGCTGTTCGTACTCTTGTTCAGAGAGGATTTGCCTTAGCATTTTGGTGCTGCATTGCCCATGTGGGTGGGACAAAGACTGATATGCAAATGGATATTTCCCATCTGTGAAAGGTACAGTGAGCAAAAAGTGAGTGCTGCAAACTCTCATCTCAGAACAGGTTATCATGCCATGTTCTTTCTGGAGAGGAACTCCTGCTACCTTTTTTTGAAATATTTCAAGGACCTTGGGGTTGGTCACCCTAAGTTACCTGGGGGCAACCAGACCTGAACTCCCTGCTCACTGTGCTCAGAGACGCGCAGCTTCACCTCACTGATGAGACCCAACAAAGCTGAAACACCTGTATGGGGTTGATGTTGGTACTCTTGTTCAGAGAGAAATTGCCATAGCATTTCGGTGCTGGACTGCCCATGTGGGCAGGACAAAGATTGATATGCAAATGGATATTTCCCATCTGTGAAAGGTACAGTGAGCAATAAGCGAGTGCTGCAAACTCTCACCTCAGAACAGGTTATCATGCCATGTTCTTTCTTTAGAGGAGCGCCTGCTACATTTTTTTTGAAATATTTGCAAGGAACTTGGGTTTGGTCACCCTAAGTTACTTGGGGGCAACCAGACGTGAACTCCCTGCTCACTGTGCTCAGAGAGGCGCAGCTTCACCTCACTGATGAGGCCCAACAAGGCTGAAACACGTGTATGGGGTTGATGTTGGTACTCTTTTTCAGAGTGGAATTGCCATAGCATTTCGGTGCTGGACTCCCCATGTGGGCTGGACAAAGACTGATATGCAAATGGAAATTTCCCATCTGTGAAAGGTACAGTGAGCAAAAAGCAAGTGCTGCAAACTCTCATCTCAGAACACTTTATCATGCCATGTTCTTTCTGGAGAGGAGCGCTGTAACGCTCACCTGATTCCCGCAGAGGCGCCGGTCTTGACTGGGTGAATGCCGTATCTTCAAAGGTGATGTGTAACACACGGTTGGCTCTTTGGGCTGGACCTCTGTGCACTGTATGTCTGACTCGAAGAGTAAGATGTCTGCAGATAGAAAATATGGGATTAATGAACTGGGGTTATTGGGTGCCTCTCTCCTCTTCCCTTTCTCTTCTCCTGTAGAACCCCAAAGGTTAACACCCTCACCTTAGGTAAGTGAACGCCGAGCTCTCCATCTGCCTCGGGGCAGGGTGCCGTAACCAGTTTCTTCACTGGATAAGGGTGCAGGCCTCTTGACCTCAGAGGACTGCTGTCCGTCGTTAACTGCACGAACGGTAAGTTCTGGGCACTTCAAATGTCTTAAAAGTCTTTTGTAATGATATCTCTTGTTTTGCAGGGTTCCGGCAATGGGGGATGGCGGGCTGATGAGAGTTGAGGATCGATCCCGCGTGAGGAATAGAAGCGCCTGGAAGCACGTAAGTAAGCGCTTGTAGCCTGCTTCACGATGCGCACTAACTGTCCCTTTTATCTTGCAGGTACAAGTTCGGAGCTTTAGAGAAGCTGAAGGGTGCTGGAATACCCACAGGATTCGGCGTGGGAAGGAGTAATGGCACGTGAGTAATAAAGTTGCCCAATGTCTTTAAACGCACCTTCTTTTGTCTTTCAGATGCGGGATGCAGCGCCGAAGGCCTCCGGAGCGTGCGAAGAGCTGGTAAGCTTTTGTCTTTCAGATGCCGGAATGCAGTGCGAAGACCTCCGGAGCATGCGAAGAGTAGGTAAGCCTTTGTCTTTCAGATGCCGGAATGCAGCGCGAGGCGTTGGTGACAGCCGATGGACCAGGTAAGAGATGCGCTGCCACTGAAGACCGTAGTGCTAACCTGTTCTTTCTTTGTCTTTACAGGTGCTGCTGAAGACTGGATTCCAGGATGGTAAGCCTTTGTTCCCTTAGTCCCAGGATCAGAAGCAGAAGACACGATGAGCGTTCTGCTGCAGAGAATGCAGAATAACGCAAAGCAAGATTCATCCATCGGGTGTGGTTTAAATAGCCTCCTGTAGTGCTTAGGTGTCTCCTTCCACAGCCACGCCTAGGTAAGAAAAGAGTTCCTGCTTTCCAGAAGAGTTCCAGTGTTCTGAACTTAGGGAGTGGCTCCTGCCCCACCCAACAGGAAAAGTAGTCCCAAACAGAAGAGGATCAGGGGTTCAACTGGCAGGTAAGTAAGCAGCATGGTCTGCTGCAGGTAAGTCCACCCAAGCATTATGAGCCCGGCGCTTCCAGCGCTGGGACTGGGCATCTTTATGAGCCTGGTGCCACTGGCGTCAGGACAGGGTCCAAAAGGTCCCAATTGGGACTGGCTGGCAATCGGAACCGGGGTTATGGGTCTGCTTCCAAGGGAGTCGGGCAAGTCCTGATCTTTTGGAAGCAGAGATCATGACAGCACCCCCCTCAAGGCCCCTCCCAAACCGGGCTTCTCCGGGGGTTTGGGCTTGTTATGAAATGTTCGATGAAATCTTTTGATTAGACGAGGCGCGTGGACATATTCTGCAGGTTCCCAGGATCTTTCTTGGGGACCGTAGCCTTTCCAGTCAATCAGGTAAAATAGTTTAGATTTGGAGATATTGGAATCCAGGATGCTTTTGACTTCAAACTCGAGTTCTCCATCAACTAGAATAGGTTTTGGAGATGTAGTTAGTCGGGTTTGAGTTTGCACGGGTTTTAATAGAGAGACGTGGAAGACCGGTTGTATCTTCATGTGAGGGGGCAAGTCCAACTTGACCGCTACTGGATTTACTATGGTAGTGATGGAATAGGGACCAAGGTATCTTGGGTTGAATGTGCGTGGTCCTTTTAGAGGTAGATATTTGGTGGATAACCAGACTTGATCTCCTACTTGATATTGGGGGGCTTCCTTCCGATGTTGGTCTGCTCCTTTCTTGTATTGTTCTTTAGCCCTTTGAAGGTGAGAAACGGCTTCCTTAAAGGCTTGGGTGATTGTAGAATGCAGGTGGTCTACTGCTGGTGTTCCAAGATCTTGGAGTGGATCCAACTCCGAGGTTCGAGGGTGACTACTGTATAAAAGAAAAAACAGGGTCTTCCCAGTTCCCGAGTGGACAGAGTTATTGTAGGCATATTCGGCTATCCAAAGGATATCTTTCCAAGTTTTTTCAGTTTGTTGTAGCATGCAGCGCAAATACTGTTCCAGAGTTTGATTGGTCCTCTCGGTTTGTCCGTCGGTTTGAGGGTGGTGGCTGGTCGAAAGTCTCACATCAATTTGAGCCAACCGACAGCAATTTCGCCAAAAATGAGAAATAAATTGACTACCTCGATCCGAAATTAGAACTGCAGGAAAACCGTGCAGTCGGACGATGTTTTCGAGAAATTCTCGGGCCAGAGTTGCTGCTGTTGGTAAGCCTTTGAGTGGAATGAAATGCGCCATCTTGGAGAATAGGTCCACGATTACTAGGATCGTATTGTATCCGGAGCATGGAGGTAGATCGGTGATGAAGTCCATAGAAAGCGTATGCCAAGGGCGAGGTGGGATGTCAATAGGGCGTAAGAGGCCGGCTGGTTTTTCCTTTTGACTCTTTGGGCGCATACTCCACAGGACATTATAAAGTCTCTGACATCTTTTTTCCAAGACGGCCACCAGAAGTAGCGCTTGATCTTTTCCGAGGTCTTGGTCATACCAGGATGTCCTTCCATTAAAGAATCGTGATAACAAGAGATTACCTTTTTCTGTAAATCTGTGCTGGGCAGGTATAACCGTTCTTGGAAATATAATAGGTTGTCCTTCACCGTAAAGTCCTTTCCCTGCAGATGCCAATTCTGTATGTCTGCTGGAGTTACCAGTAGCCTGGCTTTATCCTTAACTTTCTCTATGGATTGTGTGGCGATTACACCTAGAATTCTTTGTTCGGAAATGATAGGTACAGGTTTAGGATTGATCAAATGTTCTTCCACTCCCATCCGAGAAAGGGCATCAGCTTTACCGTTTTTTGTACCAGGTCGATAGGTAATTATGAAGTCAAACTCGGCAAAGAAT
Organism: Ambystoma mexicanum; assembly: GCF_040938575.1. Lineage (NCBI taxonomy): Eukaryota > Metazoa > Chordata > Amphibia > Caudata > Ambystomatidae > Ambystoma > Ambystoma mexicanum. The sequence continues at coordinate 1,191,357,350 of NC_090931.1, read as the reverse complement.
AGTGCCCAACAGAGTTGCCTAGAGGATTGAGCTTTTGCGGTTTTCAAATATTGCAGGTTTCGGTGATCTGTAATCACAGTAACGGTGTGTCGGGCCCCCAGAAGATAATGCCGCCAAGCCTTAAAGGCGGACTTGATGGCTAGAAGTTCCTTATCAGTAATAGTGTAATTGATTTCAGGAGGCGAGAATTTGCGGGACCAAAATGCCACGGGATGCAACTGATTGGTTAGCGGGTTCTTTTGTGATAGAACTGCCCCCATGGCAAGGCTCGAAGCATCAGTTTCAACGATGTAGGGGAGTTCTGGGCGAGGATGTTTTAAGATCGGTGCAGAGATAAATCTAGTCTTCAAATTCTGGAAAGCTTGTTCCGCCTCGGTAGACCATTCAAAACGTTTGTTTTTCTTTAACAAGGCGGTGATGGGCTGGACTATTCGAGAGAATTCGGGGATAAACCTGCGGTAAAAGTTAGCGAAGCCTAACATGCTTTGAACACCTTTTACGGAGGATGACGATGGCCATTTGAGAATTGCATCGACCTTCTTTGAATCCATACGCACTCCGCTAGGTGATAATATGAATCCCAAGAATTCAACTTCAGTCACGTTGAAAACACATTTTTCCAATTTAGCGAAAAGTTTGTGTTGACGCAATCTCTCGAGGACCATTTTCACGTGTTTCCGATGTTCAGTTTCCGATGAAGAATAAACGAGGATGTCGTCAATGTAAACAACAACACACACATCTATGAGCTCTCTGAGGACATCGTTCATAAAATATTGAAAGGCGGCCGGGGCATTGCAAAGTCCGAAGGGCATGACCTGATATTCAAATAGCCCATACTTGGTGCGGAAGGCCGTCTTCCATTCATCGCCCTCTTTTACTCGTACCAAGTGGTAGGCTCCTCTAAGATCCAGCTTTGTATATATGCATGCTTTTCTGACTTGGTCCAGGAGTTCAGGGATCAAAGGTAACGGATATCTATTCTTAACGGTGATCTGGTTCAGGGCGCGATAATCTATACAAGTTCTAAGGTCCCCTTCTTTTTTTGGAACGAAGAACAAAGCTGAGGAAGCAGGGGACTTGGAAGGACGAATAAACCCATTCGCTAGGTATTGATCCAGGTATTGTCGGAGGTGAAGATTCTCAGGCTCGGTGAGGGCATAAATTCTACTACAAGGAGGAGTAGATCCAGGTATCAGGTCTATGTGGCAGTCATAAAACCTATGAGGAGGTAGAGAGTTAGCCTGATCCTTCCGGAAAACATCTTGGAATTCTAGGTATTCAGGGGGTAACTGAGGAGCCTCTGAGGAAATTGCTGTCAGTGCAACACCAGGTCGAGGGTGACAAGTAGAGACACAGTCTGGAAACTGAACCGTTCTTGCTCGCCAATCGATCTGAGGATTGTGCTTCTCTAACCAAGGAATTCCTAGAATAATCTGGAACTGAGGGGCCTTGATCACATCGAACACGATCTTCTCATGGTGTCCATCTTGACTTACTAGCGTCACTTCTTGGGTGGTATGCGTTACTGGTCCGGAGGCTATCTCCGTACCATCCACCGTAGTAATGACGTCCTTTACAGCCTTTGGACAAAGAGTCAGATTCATACTCAAAACCATTTCATGATCCACATAATTGCCGATGGCACCGCTGTCGACGTAAGCTTCAATCGCATGTAATCGATCCGGATGTTCAGGGCTAATGAAGACCATAGGTATCACGAAATGCGAGGTCACGGAACTGGTTTTAACGCTCGGCAAGAGGACCTCTATTCTTGTCGGGCAAGATCGTTTCCCTGCTCAGAGTTTGTGACCCTGGTAACTGCAGCTCCTACTGCCTTCTTTGCTGGTTTCACCGGACAGTCTCGAAGAAAGTGCCCCGAGTTTCCGCAATAGAGGCATAATTGCAGCTGTTTTCTCCTTTCCCGCTCCTTTTGTGTTAGTGGTCCTTTCAGGCCCCCTATTTGCATGGGTTCCCCGGAGTCTACTCCTTTGGTAGGAGTTGGTGGTTTGGAAAATACTCGAGCATCAAACTTGGAACGATCGGCCTTCCTGTTCTGCAGTCTGTGGTCAATTTGAACGACTAAGTCAATATAGTCCGAACAGTCTTGCGGGGGATTCACTACTTGGGCTAACACATCTTTGAGCTCTCCACGTAGACCTCTATAAAACAGCGTAATCCTTTTGTCCTCAGGCCATCGAGTTTCCACTATCAGTCTGTTGAAAGACGCAATATAAGCCAAAAGGTCTTGATTACCCTGTCGCAATGAAAGGAGCTCATTGTCCAAGGCCTGCCCCTGTGAATGTCTTGCAAACAGTTTTTCCATACTGAGCTGAAAAGCTTGAAAATCATGGAGAACCGGATCATCTTGATTAACTAGAGGGATCGACCAGTCTGCCGCATTGCCACTAAGGTACAAAAGCACGAAAGCTACCTTAGCTTGATCAGTTGGAAAGGCTGCTGGCCGGCATAAGAAGTGCAACCGGCACTGATTAATAAATACTGCAAACCTCTTTGGGTCACCAGAAAATCGTTCGGGTGGAGCCAGAGGTACATTCCCAGGTAGGTTGATCTGCACTGGGTTCGTAGAGGATGTTGAAGGAAGATTTGCCCCTGATGCGGGTAACGGAGTTTGTCCGGCTTGTGACTGTAGCAATTGTCTAGCGAGATCGTCTGTTCGCTCTTTGGAAATAATCAGTTCCCTTCTTAGAGCATTTGTTTCCTGACGGGCTGCATGCACTTCTGCTCTTAGTTCCCCAAGTAACTGGGCTAGCTGGTCGGTATCCGAGGTTTCCATAGCGCCTGGGTGGGAGTTTTGCGATAGGCTTTGCGTTCTGTAACGCTCACCTGATTCCCGCAGAGGCGCCGGTCTTGACTGGGTGAATGCTGTATCTTCAAAGGTGATGTGTAACACACGGTTGGCTCTTTGGGCTGGACCTCTGTGCACTGTATGTCTGACTCGAAGAGTAAGATGTCTGCAGATAGAAAATATGGGATTAATGAACTGGGGTTATTGGGTGCCTCTCTCCTCTTCCCTTTCTCTTCTCCTGTAGAACCCCAAAGGTTAACACCCTCACCTTAGGTAAGTGAACGCCGAGCTCTCCATCTGCCTCGGGGCAGGGTGCCGTAACCAGTTTCTTCACTGGATAAGGGTGCAGGCCTCTTGACCTCAGAGGACTGCTGTCCGTCGTTAACTGCACGAACGGTAAGTTCTGGGCACTTCAAATGTCTTAAAAGTCTTTTGTAATGATATCTCTTGTTTTGCAGGGTTCCGGCGATGGCGGATGGCGGGCTGATGAGAGTTGAGGATCGAACCCGCGTGAGGAATAGAAGCGCCTGGAAGCACGTAAGTAAGTGCTTGTAGCCTGCTTCACGATGCGCACTAACTGTCCCTTTTATCATGCAGGTACAAGTTCGGAGCTTTAGAGAAGCTGAAGGGTGCTGGAATACCCACAGGATTCGGCGTGGGAAGAAGTAATGGCACGTGAGTAATAAAGTTGCCCAATGTCTTTAAACGCACCTTCTTTTGTCTTTCAGATGCGGGATGCAGCGCCGAAGGCCTCCGGAGCGTGCGAAGAGCTGGTAAGCTTTTGTCTTTCAGATGCCGGAATGCAGTGCGAAGACCTCCGGAGCATGCGAAGAGTAGGTAAGCCTTTGTCTTTCAGATGCCGGAATGCAGCGCGAGGCGTTGGTGACAGCCGATGGACCAGGTAAGAGATGCGCTGCCACTGAAGACCGTAGTGCTAACCTGTTCTTTCTTTGTCTTTACAGGTGCTGCTGAAGACTGGATTCCAGGATGGTAAGCCTTTGTTCCCGTAGTCCCAGGATCAGAAGCAGAAGACACGATGAGCGTTCTGCTGCAGAGAATGCAGAATAACGCAAAGCAAGATTCATCCATCGGGTGTGGTTTAAATAGCCTCCTGTAGTGCTTAGGTGTCTCCTTCCACAGCCACGCCTAGGTAAGAAAAGAGTTCCTGCTTTCCAGAAGAGTTCCAGTGTTCTGAACCTAGGGAGTGGCTCCTGCCCCACCCAACAGGAAAAGTAGTCCAAAACAGAAGAGGATCAGGGGTTCAACTGGCAGGTAAGTAAGCAGCATGGTCTGCTGCAGGTAAGTCCACCCAAGCATTATGAGCCCGGCGCTTCCAGCGCTGGGACCGGGCATCTTTATGAGCCTGGTGCCACTGGCGCCAGGACAGGGTCCAAAAGGTCCCAATTGGGACTGGCTGGCACTCGGAACCGGGGTTATGGGTCTGCTTCCAAGGGAGTCGGGCAAGTCCTGATCTTTTGGAAGCAGAGATCATGACAAGCGCCTGCTACCTTTTTTTGAAATATTTGCAAGGAACTTGGGGTTGGTCAGCCTAAGTTACCTGGGGGCAACCAGACGTGGACTCCCTGCTCACTGTGCTCAGAGAGGCGCAGCTTCACCTCACTGATGAGGCCCAACAAGGCTGAAACACGTGTATGGGGTTGCTGTTCGTACTCTTGTTCAGAGAGGAATTGCCTTAGCATTTTGGTGCTGCATTGCTCATGTGGGTGGGACAAAGACTGATATGCAAATGGATATTTCCCATCTGTGAAAGGTACAGTGAGCAATAAGCGAGTGCTGCAAACTCTTATCTCAGAACAGGTTATCATGCCATGTTCTTTCTTTAGAGGAGCGCCTGCTACCTTTTTTTTGAAATATTTGCAAGGAACTTGGGTTTGGTCACCCTAAGTTACTTGGGGGCAACCAGACGTGAACTCCCTGCTCACTGTGCAAGAAGAGGCGCAGCTTCACCTCACTGATAAGGCCCAACAAGGATGAAACACGTGTATGGGGTTGCTGTTCGTACTCTTGTTCAGAGAGGAATTGCCTTAGCATTTTGGTGCTGCATTGCCCATGTGGGTGGGACAAAGACTGATATGCAAATGGATATTTCCCATCTGTGAAAGGTACAGTGAGCAAAAAGTGAGTGCTGCAAACTCTCATCTCAGAACAGGTTATCATGCCATGTTCTTTCTGGAGAGGAACTCCTGCTACCTTTTTTTGAAATATTTCAAGGACCTTGGGGTTGGTCACCCTAAGTTACCTGGGGGCAACCAGACCTGAACTCCCTGCTCACTGTGCTCAGAGACGCGCAGCTTCACCTCACTGATGAGGCCCAACAAAGCTGAAACACGTGTATGGGGTTGATGTTGGTACTCTTGTTCAGAGAGGAATTGCCATAGCATTTCGTGCTGGACTGCCCATGTGGGCAGGACAAAGACTGATATGCAAATGGATATTTCCCATCTGTGAAAGGTACAGTGAGCAATAAGCGAGTGCTGCAAACTCTCATCTCAGTACAGGTTATCATGCCATTTTCTTTCTTTAGAGGAGCGCCTGCTTCCTTTTTTAAAAAAATATTTGCAAGGAACTTGGGTTTGGTCACCCTAAGTTACTTGGGGGCAACCAGACGTGGACTCCCTGCTCACTGTGCTCAGAGAGGCGCAGCTTCACCTCACTGATGAGGTCCAACAAAGCTGAAACACGTGTATGGGGTTGCTGTTGGTACTCTTTTTCAGAGCGGAATTGCCATAGCATTTCGGTGCTGGACTGCCCATGTGGGCGGACAAAGACTGATATGCAAATGGAAATTTCCCATCTGTGAAAGGTACAGTGAGCAAAAAGCAAGTGCTGCAAACTCTCATCTCAGAACACGTTATCATGCCATGTTCTTTCTGGAGAGGAGCTCCTGCTACCTTTTTTTGAAATATTTGCAAGGAACTTGGGGTTGGTCAGCCTATGTTACCTGGGGGCAACCAGACGTGGACTCCCTGCTCACTGTGCTTAGAGAGGTGCAGCTTCACCTCACTGATGAGGTCCAACAAAGCTGAAACACGTGTATGGGGTTGCTGTTGGTACTCTTTTTCAGAGAGGAATTGCCATAGCATTTCGGTGCTGGACTGCCCATGTGGGCGGACAAAGAATGATTTGCAAATGGATATTTCCCATCTGTGAAAGGTACAGTGAGCAAATAAAAGCGAGTGCTGCAAACTCTCATCTCAGAACAGGTTATCATGCCATGTTCTTTCTGGAGAGGAGCGCCTGCTACCTTTTTTTGAAATATTTGCAAGGTATTTGGGGTTGGTCACCATGAGTTGCCTGGGGGCATCCAGACATGGACTCCCTGCTCACTGTGCTCAGAGAGGCACAGCTTCACCTCACTGATGAGGCCCAACAAGGCTGAAACACATGCATTGGGTTGCTGTTGGTACTCTTGTTCAGAGAGGAATTGCCATAGCATTTTGGTGCTGGACTGCCCATGTGGGTGGAACAAAGACTGATATGCAAATGGATATTTCCCATATGTGAAAGGTACAGTGAGCAAAAAGCGAGTGCTGCAAACTCTCATCTCAGAACAGGTTATCATGTCACGTTCTTTCTGGAGAGGAGCGCCTGCTACCTTTTTTTAAATATTTGCAAGGACCTTGGGGTTGGTCACCCTAAGTTACCTGGGGGCAACCAGACATGGACTCCCTGCTCACTGTGCTCAGAGAGGCACAGCTTCACCTCACTGATGAGGCCCACCAAGGCTGAAACACATGTATGGGGTTGCTGTTTGTACTCTTTTTCAGATAGGAATTGCCATAGCATTTCGGTGCTGGACTGCCCATGTGGGCGGGACAAAGACTGATCTGCAAATGGCTATTTCCCATCTGTGAAAGGTACAGTGAGCAAAAAGCGAGTGCTGCAAACTCTCATCTCAGAACAGGTTATCATGCCACGTTCTTTCTGGAGACGAGCGCCTGCTACCTTTTTTTAAATATTTGCAAGGACCTTGGGGTTGGTCACCCTAAGTTACCTGGGGGCACCCAGACGTGGACTCCATGCTCACTGTGCTCAGAAAGGCGCAGCTTCACCTCACTGATGAGGCCCAACAAGGCTGAAACACGTGTATGGGGTTGCTGTTGGTACTCTTTTTCAGAGAGGAATTGCCATAGCATTTCGGTGCTGGACTGCCCATGTGGGCGGATCCAAGACTGATATGCAAATGAATATTTCCCATCTTTGAAAGGTACAGTGAGCAATAAGCGAGTGCTGCAAACTCTCATCTCAGAACAGGTTATCATGCCATGTTCTTTCTTTAGAGGAGCGCCTGCTACCTTTTTTGTTAAATATTTGCAAGGAACTTGGGTTTGGTCACCCTAAGTTACTTGGGGGCAACCAGACGTGAACTCCCTGCTCACTGTGCAAGAAGAGGCGCAGCTTCACCTCACTGATAAGGCCCAACAAGGATGAAACACGTGTATGGGGTTGCTGTTCGTACTCTTGTTCAGAGAGGAATTGCCTTAGCATTTTGGTGCTGCATTGCCCATGTGGGTGGGACAAAGACTGATATGCAAATGGATATTTCCCATCTATGAAAGGTACAGTGATCAGAAAGTGAGTGCTGCAAGCTCTCATCTCAGAACAGGTTATCATGCCATGTTCTTTCTGGAGAGGAACTCCTGCTACCTTTTTTGAAATATTTCAAGGACCTTGGGGTTGGTCACCCTAAGTTACCTGGGGGCAACCAGACATGGACTCCCTGCTCACTGTGCTCAGAGAGGCACAGCTTCACCTCACTGATGAGGCCCACCAAGGCTGAAACACGTGTATGGGGTTTCTGTTGGTACTCTTTTTCAGATAGGAATTGCCATAGCATTTCGGTGCTGGACTGCCCATGTGGGCGGGACAAAGACTGATCTGCAAATGGCTATTTCCCATCTGTGAAAGGTACAGTGAGCAAAAAGCGAGTGCTGCAAACTCTCATCTCAGAACAGGTTATCATGCCATGTTCTTTCTGGAGAGGAACTCCTGCTACCTTTTTTGAAATATTTCAAGGACCTTGGGGTTGGTCACCCTAAGTAACCTGGGGGCAACCAGACGTGAACTCCCTGCTCACTGTGCTCAGAGACGCGCAGCTTCACCTCACTGATGAGGCCCAACAAAGCTGAAACACGTGTACGGGGTTGATGTTGGTAATCTTGTTCAGAGAGGAATTGCCATAGCATTTTGGTCCTGGACTGCCCATGTGGGCAGGACAAAGACTGATATGCAAACGGATATTTCACATCTGTGAAAGATACAGTGAGCAATAAGCGAGTGCTGCAAACTCTCATCTCAGAACAGGTTATCATGCCATGTTCTTTCTTTAGAGGAGCGCCTGCTACTTTTTTTTTGAAATATTTGCAAGGAACTTGGGTTTGGTCACCCTAAATTACCTGGGGGCAACCAGACGTGGACTCCCTGCTCACTGTGCTCAGAGAGGCGCAGCTTCACCTCACTGATGAGGCCCAACAAGGCTGAAACACGTGTATGGGGTTGCTGTTGGTACTCTTGTTCAGAGAGGAATTGCCTTAGCATTTCGGTGCTGCATTGCTCATGTGGGCGGGACAAAGACTGATATGCAAATGGGTATTTCCCATCTGTGAATGGTACAGTGAGCAAAAAGTGAGTGCTGCAAACTCTCATCTCAGAACAGGTTATCATGCCGTGTTCTTTCTGGAGAGGAACTCCTGCTACCTTTTTTTGAAATATTTCAAGGACCTTGGGGTTGGTCACCCTAAGTTACCTGGGGGCAACCAGACGTGAACTCCATGCTCACTGTGCTCAGAGACGCGCAGCTTCACCTCACTGATGAGGCCCACCAAAGCTGAAACACGTGTATGGGGTTGATGTTGGTACTCTTGTTCAGAGAGGAATTGCCATAGCATTTCGGTGCTGGACTACCCATGTGGGCAGGACAAAAACTGATATGCAAATGGATATTTCCCATCTGTGAAAGGTACAGTGAGCAAAAAGCAAGTGCTGCAAACTCTCATCTCAGAACACATTATCATGCCATGTTCTTTCTGGAGAGGAGCGCCTGCTACCTTTTTTTGAAATATTTGCAAGGAACTTGGAGTTGGTCACCCTAAATTACCTGGGGGCAACCAGACCTGGACTCCCTGCTCACTGTGCTTAAAGAGGCGCAGCTTCACCTCACTGATGAGACCCAACAAGGCTGAAACACGTGTATGGGGTTGCTGTTGGTACTCGTGTTCAGAGAGGAATTGTCATAGCATTTTGGTGCTGGACTGACCATGTGGGCGAGACAAAGACTGATATGCAAATGATTATTTCCCATCTGTGAAAGGTACAGTGAGCAAAAAGCGAGTGTTGCAAACTCTCATCTCAGAACAGGATATCATGCCATGTTCTTTCTGGAGAGGAGTGACTGCTACCTTTGTTTGAAACATCCATGGATTTACCTGACTTTTCAAAATGTCCCTCTGTAACAGAGGAAAGCCTGGATTTGTGGCACTCCCCTCTCACTTCGCTTCCAAAACCCAGGTCATACTCAAAAGCCTTGTCACACACTCTCCCAAACCAACCCTCCTGCTCTGTCTCCTGCCATACACCCTCCTTCTTCCTCCTTCCCCGTCTTCACTCCTGTCTCCCCTGAAGAAGTCACCAGAGCTGTCAACTCCATGAAGGTCTCGTCCAAACAGGTTTCTCATTGCTCCTCCAGAACCATTAAGGAAAATACTGTCTCTCTCACCCCTGCTCTGGCTGATCTCTGCAACCATTCCTTTGCTACTGGTTCTTTTCCATCCTCCATCAAGCACTCCCTTGTGCACCCCTTCTTAGAAAACACTCTGAAGACCCTTTCTGCCCTGCCAACTATCGCCCCATTTCCATAACCCCCTTCCTGGGAAAACGGCTTGAGTAACTGGCCCTCCCCCAACTCAACTGTCATACCAAACTTGTTGGCAGTCTTCAAGACTACCAGTCTGGAGTCTGAGCATCCAGTGGCATGGAAACTGCTCTTCTGTACACCTGTGCAGTACTGCTCGCATCTCTTGACTTCAATTCTCCTGCTGTCCTCATCCTTTTTGACCTCTCTTCTGCATTTGACACAGTGAATCATTCAACCCTCATAAAAAGGCCACATGACAGCCTTGGCATCTCAGAGCTGGCACTGGACTGGTTTACCTCCTTTCTAACTTACCGTTCCTCCAAAACCATTTTGCATCCTTTCTCCTCCCCTTCTTCCTCCACTACCTGTGGCATCCCCCAGAGCTCCATTATTCCGGTCTGGCTCTTTAACATATACCTTTCTCTGCTGGCACGACTCATTTCCTCCTTCTCCCCTAAATTCCAGTGCTACGCTGATGATACACAACTTTTCTTCAAACTTCCCACTGATGCCCTTGCACCCTCCTTCATCCCTGACTGCCTCTTGGCCATCCAGGCCCGGTGCAATGCCAATGATCTCTGCCCCAATGCCAGCAAAACAGAGATTCACCCTATTGCGTCCCCTACACCATGTTTCTTCCCTGCACTTTGGCCTTCATCCATGACCTCCAACCTTCTCCCTCCACTGTAGTTAAGAATCTTGGAGTCCTCTTTGACTCCTCACTCTCCTTCAGCCCTCCAGCTAACCCAGAATAGGGCAGCGAGACATATCTTTGGCCTCAAGCTCAGAAACGGTATCTGTCCTACCCCACAAAGCCTTCACTGGCTCCCGGTCTCAGCACAGATTAAATTCAAATCCCTCTGTATCATACTCAAGGCTATCTGGGGCCAGGGACCACTCTATCTTCAATGCTTCCTGGCCAAATACTCTCCTTCTAGACTTTTCAGTTCTTCCGGCACCAACTCTTTGCATGTTAAACGCTTTGCTAAACAGAGAGCTGGTGCGCCATCCCTTTCCTCAACTGGCTTCCTCCTGTGGAACAGCTTCCCTCTCCCTCTGTGTCTTGAGCAAGACCTTCTTAAGTTCAGAAAAAACCTCAAGACCTTTCTCTTCACCTCCTCGTCTCCTTCTCTCTTCCCTGTTCATCTTACTACAGAGTGACTGATGTGAAGGGCTCTTATGTGTCCTCGGGACTTCTCCATGAGGATCAAAGCATCTTATCCCTCACCCCTCCCCCTCCCCACCTGCACATTCTGAACACTCACAGGGAATAGTAGGTTCATCCCCCCTTCCCTTTAGTCTCATTTGTTTGTACTATTATGCAATGTATTTATCCTTGCTGTAATTCATGGTCCCTTGTCCCCACCCTGTTTGCCCTGTGGGTGCTTTGAAACAGTTGTGCTAATTGTATAAGTGCCTTATAAGTGATCATTAAATAAATAAATAAATTATAACCGGAGCTTGTGCAGTAAAGTCCAGTGCAAATACTTGCTTTTAACAAATTTAAAAACACATCACATTATTACATAACATAAAGCAATGAAGACTATTCAATACCTCAATCAACAGCTAGAACATCAAGGATAACTCAGGGGCAACGGGATCGCTTTGAAAGTAAGAGGACACGTAGCAACTCATCTTTGATCCTCAGGGCTATGCTTAGAAACTTTTGGGTATTAAGCGTGTTATAACAAAAATAATAATAATAATTAATGAGCAATGCAAATTATTTTCATTTTTGGCACACAACCGTAGCACCAGGACTTCTGGTTGTATGAACAGTTTCTATTTGTGGAGCTCATAGAGAAGACCAAGCATGACAAATTAAAACCTTTGTCAATATTTCATGATATGCACAGATCAAAGTGTGATACAAAGCCCACTCCCACACAACCACCCCATTACAGCATCAGAAAAAATCATATGGCATTGAGGGCCAAAACCGTTCATCGTTTATGCCTCCTCAACCACGCTCTGTGTTCATACTCAGAGACAGCAAAAACCACAATGTATTTCCGGTGTCAAGACAGAGGGCCAAATGCTGGGACACCTTGCCAAATGCCAAAATGTTTAAACAACCATATTATAATACTCTAATTCTATAAGGTCAATTTTCCTGTTTGATGAACCCCTTTGCTTTGTGTGTCAAAACTTCTGGACTTAGCCAGAATTGGCCCAAATTCACATTCACCAACCAAGTGTTGATGTGTTTCAGCCATGGGAGTGACCTTGCCCACTTCAGGGCCAACATATGCTTCAGCACCTCTATATAGTATGCCAATCTCGTGAGGGCAACATTCTAGCCCAGTGGAACAATGTCTTCAGCTTATTGAAGTTCTCAACAGGTTGAAAATCACACTCCTAGCACGGACTTGCAACAGGGGTGCTCAGGGGTATGATTAACAACTTCAAGAATGTATTTTGATTGGTACTCATGGACTAAATGTTGGAGCAAACCCACATCTCGGCTCTATACGAGGTCGAGGCAAGTGCCTGGGACTGGTAAAGTTGGAGAACTGGGGTAATGGCTCAACTAGTGTGACTACAATGAAACCGTTTTATCCGTCCACTATACTTTTCCAATGTTATGGTCACCTTTGCTGCTTGGCTAGTCCATAACCAGTTTTCAGAAAACTGGATCCTGAGAGATTCATAGTTAGTGACTTGATCAAGCTCAAAGCCTTCAACACATATGGCTAACTTAGCCCGCTTGGCCAGTCTGTGTCTAAACACCATGGTTTTGGTCTTCTCTATGTTTAGTACAAGCTTCAGTTCATCACACTTGTTCAATAATGTTGCAAGGGTGGGTTTAATCCCCATTGGGGTCATTACCAGTAAACTTCATCATCTGCAAAAAGAGGCCTGGAAAGCTGGTATTACTCACACTGGGAGGCCAAAATTGCATACACCCAGCTCTTCAACAACCTTATTTATGTGTAGGGTAAACAGGAGTGGCACCAATACGCATCCCTGCCTGACTCCTTTCTGCACTGCAATGGACTCTGTTAGCTCGCCTCCAAGGCTCCATCTAACAGATGCTGTATATGACATTTAGATCTAGGGGAATATTCTTCTTGACCACAACTTTCCACAGCAGTTTGATTGGGACAGAGTTGAATGCGGTGTTAAGGTCTGCATACAACCTTGCCTTATTTAAGGCTGTGTATTTTTTAAGGATTAGCTCTAGGTGAAAGCTCTGATCAACTTTACATGTTCTCTTTGTAAACCAGCCTGTAGGTGACTGTCAATCCCAGCTGACTCAGCCCCGTCCTGGAGACATTACAACAAAACGTTAGCGTAAAGCGTTGCCACCCCATCAAGAAGTGATCTTGGGCGACAGTTCCCGTTATGAGCCCTATCTCCCTTCCTGAATACAGGGATAATTTCCACTGAACGCCAAGATTGGGGTACTGTTCTTGAATTAATGGAGGCTTTAAACACATGGTGAGAACTTGCGCGCAAATCTGGGGTGTGTGTATAGGTATTGCATCCTAGGTGCCCTTCACACTTATCTTCTACAATTATTAAAAGTTGCCCCCTTGTGGCTACTGTTTTGTGCTGTCACCTCAGGATATCCTGCCTGCTTCCAAATGTCTGCTGATTGTTCGCCCAATATTGCTGTGAATGCTAGCATCATCCCAGTTGTCATTCTTTCTAATTCATAAATCCTCTTTCCCACCCCTGTAAGTTATGGTAATTTATAAATCAAGTTGTTTTTATCTGTCTACTGCCATGGTATATATTGTGCTAGTTCTCTCCCTTTCTCCAAAAAGTGAAATTGTTTTGTCCCTGTGCCCCATCCAATTGCGGCAGCACCCTTTGTTTTTGTTACAACACCTGTCATGCTAACTCTCTTCTGCCCTGGTCAATTTCTCAGCCTTTTTAAATATGTAGTTTGATCTTCTAAACTGTTTGAGCGCATCATCAGGCATCTCAAATGTTGATTGGGCTCTGGTCTTATCACTGTTTCTTTTATCTCTGTCTACGCTACCTCTCTACCTATCTGTGTACACATGGAGGGGCCTTGTGCTGCCTCCTCTTCGCTTTCCCTGGCTACTTCATCTTCAAACATTGCATAGTCGCTGTCTTAATCCTCCACATCCTATCTATCCTGAAAATCTAGTAATCCCAGAGAAAGTATCCTATATGTCACACTCATCACTTCTTCCATTATATTTCTGGCTTAACTGTTCCCCAACTTTGTATTGCTCCAATGTCACAATTTTTCTTCCTATGTAGGCTTTAACTTCATCTTCTCATAACACCTTTGTCCCCGTTATCTGACAGTGCATGTCTGCTCATAATGTCATCAACTTCCTTGTGGCATCTCTCTAAGCTTTACTCCCTTTGTTGCTGTTCCTGCTTCCAGTCTCTTTCTCTGTCTAGAAGTGTTAGCCTCCTAATAATATCATCAACTTCTTTTTCCACCTCTCCCTGCTTTTTCTGCATCTCGTTGTCTCTCCCTTCCACTTGTTTCCTCTTTCTTCTTTCTCTCACTTCATTCCTTCATGTATCCTCCTTCTTTGTCTCATGTTTCCTCCCTTTCTTCTTCATCCTTTTTCTCCTCCTTGCTTTTTTCCCTTCTTCGCTCTACTTTAGGCATTATCTGACCCCCACCCATTCATTGGGTGTTATTGTTGCCCTACTCGGATTGTCTTGCCTGCCTCTCTCTCTCTGGACTTCTTCCTCCACTTCCGTTAACCTGGCTTGCAGTACATGGCGATCGTCATATTCTTCATGTGTGGACGCTGATCCCTGTTTGTTTTCGCTATACTTATAATGTCTTCACTACGGTATGCAGGAGGTGTTTGTGTGTGATTAGTATAGCCGTCCACTGCTTTTAATACATGTAAATGGTATAATGCCTTTGCAGTTGAGGACTGTTCCTGGCTCTAGGACAGAGAAGCAGGAGCTTTGGGTGTCATACGCCCTTTGTCATGCTGATTAAGCATCCATTCTTTTGTATGTGGCTCTACTTTTCCATACTCTTTCTATAGTTTCAGTACACCTACCCTGTTCTGGAATTGTTTTTCATTATATGCAGCATGTAAATAGGTGCACATGTGTTGCAGTACTGTCTTCAAATGATTACCTTCTTGCAGCCAGAGCATAAACATCTTGCCCGCCATGCCTCAAACCCACTATGTGTGTCTTCATATCGGGACAATGACTTACATAAGTGGATTATCGGGAGTGTCTCCCATGATAATGCTTCACAGAACAATTTGCCAATACTTACCAAACTGTATTTCAATTCTTGCTCCCCCTTTCTCTTTTTCACACCCCTCTTCAACAATTCTTTTTCACAATTAGTACTTCTGTGTCTCCCTCCAAGACCATGGGCCTTATTACGACCCGGGCGGTAAGGGATTACCGGTACCGGTAAGGGCACTGGTGCCAGCAATCCCTTACATCCCAATTCCGAGTTCCCTTTGCAGGTCCTCCCTCAAAGGCTGGTTTTACCAGCCGTTAAGGACGGAACCCGCAAAGGGACCTTGGAGGTAATTACGGTACCGCAATTTGCAGTACCGTAATAACCACCTTCCCGATTTCCATTGAGCCCTATGGGGGCAAAAATGGGAATGGGGATGGGCCAATGGTGAATGGGGTATTACCGTCACGCCAACCTTGGAATGGGGCGGTAATTCCGCCATTCACCATGGCGGAATCGGTAAGATACCGGCGACAACCATGGCGCTAATAGCGGGCCTCATTATGACCCGGGCGGTAAGGGATTACCAGTACCGGTAAGGGCACTGGTGCCGATAATCCCTTACCGCCCAATTCCAAGGTCCCTTTGTGGGTCCTCCCTTAATGGCTGGTTTTACCAGCCGTGAAGGCCGGGACCCGCAAAGGGACCTTGGAGGTAATTACGGTACCACAATTTGCGGTACCGTAATTACTGCCTTCCCCATTTCCATTGAGCCCTATGGGGCAAAAATGGGAATGGGGAAGGGCCAATGGTGAATGGGGAATTACCGCCCGCCAACCTTGGAATGGGGCGGTAATTCCGTCATTAACCATGGCGGAATCGGTAAGGTACCGGCATCAACCTTGGCGCTAAGAGCACCATGGTTAACGCCCGGGTTGTAATGAGGCCCCATGTTTCTTGCATCATTCAATTCCTCAGAGTGGCACCACAAATGCAATTCATGCTCTGAGCAGCCACATTTAGCTGTTCCCACACTGGACCACAGTCCTTGGTCCACACCACCACATGTAATTCTCCACAAACACACAAAATACGCATTTAAAAGGCCTAGGCTATCTTGCAACATGAGGTATATGACAAAACAACATACACTACAACTGTCTTCTTGACCGCTGGTGAATGAACCCATCTCTTGTGTTATTACTGCCCCATAAAAAGGCTTATCACCTGATATTTCCCAAACCATGTCAGAAGCTATCTCCTTTTAACTGCTATTGCTTCATAAGTCTACAATATACAAAATAAAATGTTTTCCGAATTTTGCCATGCCTATGTTATACTTAAATGCATGGATCTGCTAAAGGTCTTCAGCGCTGAGTCCCCTACAACAGCCAGCTGTACAACCACTCCCTGGCAGGCGGCCAGCATGGACGGGACAGGACTTTCTCCAAAGGGTTCTCCTGTCGACTGCTCTCTGTTGCGCATAATCCCGTTCTTCACTGGCCACCACTGCAGCCTTCGCGGGACCCGATGGGTACCCCTTGGCAGTCCTGTGACGATTAGCAAAACATCATTGAAGAAGGTGCTGGAACGTCCCAAATTACCCAGCGGACTCAGAGTCAATCCAAAATGGGCTCAAAAAACAGAGTGACAAAGTGCAATGGAAATTCCAGCTTCATTATCCAAATAAAGCATGGGAAGCTTGCAAGCAGTAACATCTTACCACTTTCGGCGCATCCATTACAAACAAAGATTAAGTAGTGCAACTTCATCATAAATGACATCATCACATATTATAGTTTACAAAACCCTACGAGTAATGGGGACTGGTTAGAGGTGGTGGCTACATATACACTGTGTAGGGTTCATACATATAATTGGATTATTCTTATTTTATGGATCCTCCTGAGACTACTTCTATATTGATAAAGGTTCAACTATGCCATTTCCACAACAGGTAATTGGTTGGCACCTTACTTCATGGGCGGCATACCACTGAGGGTTTGTATAGGTTGGCTCCTTGCTAACCAACCTTGTACAATTGATAGGTTATCAAGACATAAACCACGCAGATAGTGGGGGGATTGAGACCCATGGACTGTTCATTGTTTAATTAAAGAAGTATCACTCACTCCTAGACCATGAGACCAGGCAATCTCTTCGTGTTTGACCTTGTGTGATGCCTCGTGTCTGTGTGTACATATAGGGAGAACAGCAGGTGTCCTGTCTTTGTTTGTTTATAATAAATAGGCATTGTTCTTCAATTATGGGTCACACGTGATGGGACCGTGTATGAAATGGAATGATCTCCTATTTGTTGTGATTACATCTATTATTAATGCGTGTGTTGTGTTTTTCTGTAGCCACCAGGCACACCCTTGAGTTATTCTTCATGGTGGCTTTTGGCTTGCCCTGCTACTGCACCTGTCTAACAAAGGTGCAGTAGCTCTTCTAACGTTTAAATAATCTGGGAGTATCCAGCCGATGTCCTGGGGATTGCTATCTTGTGCCTTCACTCTTCTGCTCTGACCCGCCATTATTTTCTCATAACCTTGGCAACAGTTGCCAACTCTTTTCTGAGCTCTGTAGGGGTGCATATTTTTGTGGATTCAGAATTTTGAGTTCAAAGTCTTGAGGCCTTTTTTTTATTAAAAGCATGCTGCACCTTCCTTTAAAAAAAGATGGCTGTACAATTGCACTCTTATTATTATGTTAGTGAGCTATTTCCATGTCTTGTGTATGTTACATTCACCTTATACATTAGGTATGTTAGTATCCTTCATGTCTTGTGGATGCTGTGTTAATATTCTTCATGTATAAATGCATATTTGTATCTAGTGTATTTGTTCTTCATGTTGAATGCATATTTCCTTTGTGTCTAATGCATGCACATGTATAACTACAACACTAGTTTGACCAATTCAGACATTTTAAGCTTACATTGTCTCTATGTCCTTCTGCACCTTGCTAGGATAAGGGTGTTATGTTTGCCTCAGTGATTAATGTTTCTCACCTGTGCAGTATTGGGCCGGGGGAGGGGCAGAAGCTACAGGTGATGCATACATGTGCATCTGAGTAGTATAGTATTGCAAAAGTAGTATAGTGCTAGTATGGATGTATTAACTAATTATTAACCTGATTTCATGTTTTCAGTGCATTGTAATTAAGGAATATATTTGTTTGTGTTTAGTTATATTTAAAGTAGTTAGATACCCATTGGTGTATTCTAATTGTACATTTGTACATGTAATCTAATGAGTACATTTGGGTTTGAGGAATATTAAGTAGGCATTTGTTAAATTTGCTGATAGCCTATGTTTTTGAGCAATGGAAATGTTATTACATTCAAACCAACCACTTCTTTTTCACATTTGCTGTGTAGTAGCCTAAATTGGCTTTCGCACCAGTGTTTTATATTATGCATACTGTTGTGAAGATTTTCTTTCATAGAGATACTTGGCCATGTTTAAAATTAGTACATTTACAGTTATCTTTAGTGCCATCTGCGTTCTATCTTAAAACCATTCATATTACATAATGGGTATATTAATCTATTTGTATGTTGGATCGATTTTCTGAATTGCAAAAGAGCATACTATGCCATGATTTGAATTTTGCAGAAGCTGTTGAAATGGAATTGAATCACAAGTTGGCATATATACATACACAAATCATTAATTAGGGATGTACTCATGTGAAACATGGTTGGAGGGGGTGCATGTATGTTCCCATGTGTATGAAATCTATATGATTTAATTCACAGGGTTGGTCTTTGTTTCTAGTACTTGCAGTAAGTACATAAGGAATTCTTGTGGTTCTTCCTGTTTGTTTATGTTTAATTTAACCATTCCTGCACAGTAGTCCAATTCCTGTTGTATTCCTGAGACACTGTAGATAGTGTCAGGGTTGCTAAAGGCATTTCTGTGAAGGATGAACATTTGTAAACACAACTAGTCTGAGCCATTTAAGAAAATATTGCCCACAATTGGTGGCAATTGGAAGAGAATATTGATTGTTACATTTGCATAGCAACTTACTCCAGATGTGTAGCTGAATTTCAATGGGCCAGAGCATGTTTTCTCTGTTTTGTTTTATGGTCATGCATTTGTTTTTTTTTGTTTTTTTTGTTGGGATTGTGAGAAAATCAGCTATGGCTTCTGTTTCTACTAACTTTCGTATTGCAGGTTTTCTTGTTGAGGTACACAGTATATATCCAGATGTGGAGTGTGCAGTGCATGCAGCCTGTTGTATTCTAGGATGCAAGGAATGTCAGCATTTACTTTTTTGTATCAATGTTAATTAAGAATATACCAATGAGTGTATGAAGATGTAAAAGTGGTATGTAACTCATACCTTCTTTGAAGACTGTACTGCCAATGCCAACAAGTGCGTAGTTAAGGGTTAGACCTTGCAACTTGTGAATAGTGACAGCATGTGCAAGAGACAGCGAAAATGTATCTCTGAACACTTACATATCTTTGAAAAGAAGGAAACATGCTGCTTTGCAGTAATTTTTTTACGTTTTTGCAAGTGTGTCAAAATGGTCAGTGACAAACTGGATATTGTTTTCATTTGCACATGTTTAGAAGCCAAAAACAGTTCAAATTGCTCCATTGACTGATCCTTTTTTTATGTCTAGGTTGCATTTTGATACAACTCTGCAGTTTAGATAAAGAGTTAATTGTTTTTCTAATCCAGCTGTTTTTGAGATACATTTTTCTAGAGTATTCAGTTACGCTATTGCTTGTTGACACATAGGGATTGTCATGCCATGCACTTCTAGTCTGTAGAGCTGATATGTACTATGGGTTGCATCTCTTTTTTCAGCAGTGTTACATTGAATTGATTGGAGCTTGCAAGAGTTGGCATTAAGCACATGCATTTTTGTTTTTCTTGACTTAATTGTTCCATTGCATCAGGGGCAGATGTGTTTTGTCCAGACAGCTGATGTGTCTTCTTTTTAAGTTGGATTTGCGTCTTCACTTAGGAGACCAGTTCTAATGCTTTTTAAAATGTGAGCATATGTTAGATCTACAGAATGACACATGTTTTGTGTAAGTTCTCTATAGTGAAAATCACTGCACAGATTGCCATTTCAAATACTGCTGAGTGTATTATGGTATTTATTGTGTCCAAATATTTTGAATATGGGTTGGCCTTTGACTCGTGTTAACTGTAGGAGGTTTCCAAAAACAATAACGTGTTTTGGTCCAAAGTGTTCTTCGTAACCAGTTTTTAGAACTTCATGCATTCTTACATGAATTAAAGCACGCATGAGGTTAGAGACCATGCTTACTTCATCTAATAGGAAGAGATTCCTTTGTCGTAGAATTCCGAGTATTTCAGTTATGACCTATGCTGACAATTTGTAATATTCTAATTTGTTTTGTTGTTCTAGTGGGAGGAGTCAGAGTTGGTGTAAAGTTGCACCACCTATGCTGTAAGCAGCTAGACCTGTGGGGGCTGTTACAATAGCAGAAATGTTGTTGTTAGCTTTTTCTTCAACATTTTTTCTGATTGTTTTAATTAAGAATTAATTTCCAGGAGCATATGTTTGTAATTTGTGCAACTGCAAGTTTTATTTTCATGTTTTCATTCATGTTCAATTTCTTCAGTGACTTCTATGTAAACTGTGAGTTGTTCATCATTTAGCTGTGATTTGTTCTCTGCCCAATCTTCTTTCAATTGTTTGGATGGATACATGGTGTTTTTACCTCACTCATTACTATTTCTGCTTCATTTTGATTCTTGGCTTCCTGTAAGAGATGGGTGACTCCTTTCAGGGGTTTCTTTATGTAGATCTGTTCCTTTTAGTTCTTTTTGTTGGTGTCCATTGTCCAACTTTCGTTTGTACTGTTTAGCATTTTCATTTGATATATTGCTTTCATTTGCTTTGAATGCAGTTCAAATGTGTCATATCCCCTAACAATTCTTCCTCTTTTTTCCAAGGTTTAAATAGTTGTAGTAGGGCAATCTAATGTCCTCTATGATCGATATATTGAAATTATAACTTTACATGGTTAATGAGACTGGATTTTGAAAGCCTCACTAGGCTCTTTCACAATATAACATTGAGTATTTGCCAGTTTTCTCATCTGGCATAACATTATTTTTGCAGGTATAGTTTGGGCTATATCATATAGGCACATGTTTTCCAAAGCAGTAAATCTGTTTGGATAGCATTGTCAATCACATTATTTTTTCAAATATCTTGGCTGTTGGGATGGTTTGTGGCTATTTAGTCAATTTCTTGATAGGATTTATGTACTCTTTTTCGCGATCAAGCTGCACCAAGTTGGAGCCAGATAATTGTTCCAGATTTTCCATATGAGGCTGTACCTGTTAAACAATCGCGATGTGACAGAATGTTGATACCTAAGCTGTACGATTTTTGTGAAAGGTTTTTTTTTTCGGTTGGTATTTCATCCCAAAGGACTTTTAGCTCAGTCTTCTCAGATTGGGTGAGATATGCTGTGACATATCTCATACCAGTAGTTGAATTGTCTACAATGCATTGAATGTCTAAATTAGCATTCTGCAAAAGGGCAATTATAGATTTATAATCATTGATGTACTTGGATGTCTCATCTCTTATAAGGTGGTATGTGTTTTTGGAAGATTTTCCTTTGACTTTGTGCCTAACCGAAGACATGAAACTTTTTACTTGACCTATGGTACAAACTCATCTAGGGAATTCAACCTGACATTTGGTAAACTATTTCCCCTTGTTTTAACTTCAGTATTTGTCACACCTATGTTTTTGGAAACAAACAATATGTGTACGTCGGTCATTGAATATGTTTTCTCAAGGCATGTTGCAGGTAATGTCATTTTCAATAAATTGCAAAACAGTGTCATCACTGTCATGGCCAAATGTGGGAGCATTTTTAATACACAAAAGCATGTGGATGTGTGGTGCTTCTCTGGGTTGATATTCTTTTCTCCAAATTAATGTTTTACTTCTCTGAGTGGAGGACAGATTTTATTACAGATGAAGTGTAACATGGAAATACAACAATAGTGAAAGTATCTTGAGACATTGACAAGATCAAGAGAACAGAGTTCTCCTGGAATGTGCATGTCTATTTACTCTTTATGTTGTTTTGCAGTACTTAGAAAGTCATTCAAGTCATCACATGCATATTCTGCACAATTAAAAGTAACAAACCATGCAAGTGGGCCTACGCTCCTTATCATACAAGGTTCATCAGCATGACTTGGAAACCAGTAGTCTTTTTACCACACATATTTGCCATGAGTTGCATAATAATTGACTGCAACACTTCATCTTTGTCTTTTTTCTTTTGGAGGAGTTGATTAGCTGACATGTTTAGGAAATGTATGCCTGTTGCTTGTTCACTTTCGAACAAGAGGTGGAAAATGCATTCTATAATTTGGCGGTATCTTGGATCTTCAGAAAACATTTATAGAGAACCCTATTCTGATACACTGATTTGTTTGGATCTTTCACTGTGTCTTCCTCCTTTTACTGTATGGAAGAGTAGTGAAAACAATGTGCTTCTAAACATCTTTCACATATTCTCATATGTTTCTAATGCATCTTCCATGGTGACTCTGGAATGTAGAGAGTGGGGGTAGATATCTCTCCTTCACAGATGACTCCCACTGGAATGGCCTACCTGCTCCTTTCAGACTTGAGCCGTATCTCCTTAAGTTCCTCAGGATTCTCAAGACCTTCCTTTTCTCTTCTTATTTCCATCCCTCTCTGCCTTGCTAATGCCTCCACCTTGCATCTTGACTGGCTGCCGGTATCCTTCAGAGTTAATAGAGCACCAGGGCCCCCCAATCCAGTCTATGCCTGTACTTGGTCTCCCCTGACACTCCCCCAACCTGCACTTGCCCTTCTGCGCTCCTTCCCCTCACTAGCCTGGCTGGACCTGCCCCCTTGTAGCCCTTGCAACCCTTTAACTCACATTTAACTCATAGAACATCCTTTCCCCTGCACTCTCTGCTTTCCCCTGGCACTGTCCACCTGGCCTCCCCTGGCACTTGCATTTTCTCACAAGCCCTTCCGCCCTGAACGGCACCCCCCCCTCTCCCCTGCACTCTCTTTACTGCACTTACATGACCCGAATGTCGCAAGGCCTGGAAAGACTGTTTATTTTGTCCTCCCTGTTCTCCCGCCCTCTTGTCTTGTTGCACCTCGAAACACATTGTGTATAGACGCAATATAAATACCCAATAAATAAATAAAATAACATATAAATGTAGTGGGTGCCTTGTATACTGGTCAATAATGTTCGCTGTAATAATAGGATCAACACATTCAAATTGGCCGATGGTGCACCTACATATATTTTGGTACTTTCTTTTATGTTTTTTTACATTTTGTTATATGTTTATATCTATTAAGACATTCAATGGGTTCTTTAACTTCGTTTAAGTTAACTTGTTGCTGCCAATTTGTTGGCCTTTGTTTGCAAACCATTAACTAGTACAATCAAAGATTGATACACTAGTTGCCCTACTCCATGGAAGGTATACTACTTTGCCATAAATGCCTTTTTAGTAATTTTGATGGTGGCAATTTGGCAGTTTTGGGTTGGTGACATAGTACAACTTGAAATTGATGTATGGTTTGAATTATGATACTTTCATACAGATTAAGTTGTTGCAGACGTTTTAGAAGTTATTATTGATATCCCATGATGGCATTTGGTTATTATCAAGCTTAGTATTGCAGTATGTGCAAATATTAAGGGATCCATTATTTAGTATTTCTGTTTTGCTCTTAAATATAAAGCTAACTGGAACCATTGTGATTCCTCTTTGTCTTCTATGTATAGGACATATATACAACTTGCGTACATTTCTTATAGAAAGTCCTGTGACAACAGACACATACTTTGTCTTCAATTTCAGCAGATTAGTTTTGAAACTTTGCTATTACTTTTTTGTATTTTTCTTTAAGGAGGTTACTTTTGGAAAGTTGTTGGTTTATGTTTTCAACATTAACTGTGTTTTCTAATTTTAGTTCAGTTCCAAAATGTTTACATTGCATGTATTGTACTTGTATGAAGGAATTCTTCGACTGTTCCATTTAGGAGATTGACATTTAAATGTTGTAGTTCTAGAGCAGGATGTTTTGCATTGTACATATGTACAAGGGTTTGCATTGTAGAATGATGGGTTCTAAGTTTTTAATATGATGGTAGTTGCTTTTACAAGCAGTTCCTATAATGCTGGCTACTGAATGTCCTTGTAGTCTAGTGTGGATGCACACTGAGCAGGAGTCCATGATATTGGGGTGCATGTCTATTTGTAAACTGGACAGCCTGAATGGACAAAAGGAACACTTGTTTCAAAGTTTGCTGTGGAAGATTTTTTTTTATTATGGTTTCTTTTGCCATAATGGTGCCTGCTAGTATTTCATAGCCGTGTCCATTATTGTCTATGGCAATTGAGTTTATTAATTACAATGTATGTACCTCTTCGTTGCGATATGGTTCTGTGCTATTTGTGTGAAAACAATCACCCGCACAGAAGTTGGAAAAGGTATTTATATTGACACTGGGCCTCATTACGACCCGGGCGGTAAGTGAAAAACCTCTGGCTGATAAGGGCACGATTATCCGATATTAGCGGCACCATAATTAATTACGGTGCCGTAAATAGCGCCAGGAGCGCGGGCACCCGACCATCCATGCCGCAAATACCGGCATGGCGCAAACAGGGGAACATCACAAGTCAGGCGGACATGCAAACAACGCCCTACTGAAGCACGAAAAGTACCTTACTGGCATGGAGTTAATTCTGGCATCGCAGACCACCCGTAAACAGCCATGTGCAGTGTTCCCAACTGCCACAGGTGCACACAATCAGCAGAGGTGGAGGCAATACAGACTGGGCCAGCACAAAAGTAGCACACCCCACCCCTTCCCACACCCAGTCACACTCCACAATGATTCCAATACTACTAGCAATGCTGGGGCTGGAGGACATGATTGCTGTGGAACTGGTGCAACAACAACAACAACAACAACTGGCAGCACTGAGGAGACGCAGGAGGAGAAGGAGGGCGAGGCAGGGCCAGCATGCCCCACCAGTGCAGCCAGTGCCACCACGCAGGCAGCCCCCAAACCCTCGCATCTGAGCCAGTCCATTCAACCTAATCCCGGATCAGATCCACTCCCTGTACCGTCTGGACCGGGACACCATCACCACCATTGTGGATATGATACATGATGACAATGTCAGCCTGATTGAATCACGCACCGCCATCCCACCCCTACTGAAGGTAGTGTCTGTGCTCCACTTCCTAGCCACAGGCACCTACGAGCACACAGTGGGGCACATGCATGTTATATCACAACCATTATTCTCATGCACACTGAACCAAGTGCTTGATGCCCTCCTGAAGCACACAGGCAACCACATTTACTCACCACGGTCTGCCCAGGAGATCTCAAACACCAAGGTTGGTTTCCATTCACTGGCCGGCATCCCTGGTTGCATTGGTGCCATCGACTGCACCCATGTGGAATTGGTGGTCACACATGCCATGGAGGTACCGTAACGTAACTGTAAACTATACCACTCAATCAACGTGCAAATGGTATGTGACTCAAACAAGATCATCACGCATTGCTGTGCCCGATACCCCGGATCAACCCATGATTCAATGGTCCTGCAGAACTCCACGATACTACGGTACATGGAGCGACATGCAGGGCAGAGATCCTGGCTCCTCGGTATGTCGCATGTTAGGCCCATGGAAATGTGATGTGGGTAAGTGATTGGGGTAGAGATGCATACTTCACCTGGCTGAGATGGGTGGGGGGATGCATAGTTCACCTGGCTGAGATGGGGGGGAGAGATGCATACTTCACCTGGCTGAGATGGGGGGGAGATGCATACTTCACCTGGCTGAGATGGGGGGGGAGAGATGCATACTTCACCTGGCTGAGATGGGGGGGAGAGATGCATACTTCACCTGGCTGAGATGGGGGGAGAGATACATACTTCCCCTGGCTGCGAGTGCCTGAGAGAATGGACCATGCTCATACCCCAAAGCAGCCCAGACTGGACCTGACACCTGACCACATAATGAAAGATGAAAGCTGTCCTAACATGTAAATGATGCAGTGTCACAACCATTCCATAGCCATCTACATGTGCACTGTACCGTATCCCCCTCAACACGATGCAGTTACAAGCAATTACTATGGCCAATAAACAGCACCAAATACCATCAACTGAAAGGACAGTCCCCCATTACTGCGTACATAGGAGTCACATGAGGGCCAAATACATTAATGCACCACTACACTGACACAGAGGTCCAACAATAGTGCATTTCAACATTTGTGTTGCATAGTCACATCATCATGAAGCTGACATCAACGGTTCCAGGATGAAAGCATACAAATTACTGGACATCAGCCAGATCATGGAAACAACCCGCGTGGACTAACACAGTGCATGAGCACTCACAAGGAACTGGACCCCCCTGCGCCCACTAGTCGATGTCACGCACACCAGTCCATAAGAGGAATACACACATAGCAGTCACATCGTGTGTCTCCATTCATGCATGGGAATGTGGTTGCAATCAGGAAATCAGTGCATGCTATGGTGTCTTTGATCAAGGTCACATATGATGTGATGACTTACACTTATACATTGTTGCCCACATGCAGGTGATGCAGGCTATCCCTTGAAGAGGTGACTCCTTACCCCAGTCCGGAACCCACAGAACAGGCATGAGGAGGACTACAATTGTGCACATACACAAACCCGTGTGGTGATTGAGCAGACATTTGGCCTCTTGAAGGCACGGTTTCGCTGCCTCAGCAGGTCTGGTGGGGCACTCCTGTACCGCCATGAGAAGGTGGCCAAGATGGTCATGGCATGTGTCATGCTACACAATATGTGCATCAGACGGAATGTGACCCTGCTCCCTGATGCAGACCTGCAACCACCTGACGATGAGGATAAGGAGGGTGGGGATGGGGCAGCACCTCAGGGAGGCAGCGATGCACAGGAGGGATGTGCCATGCGTCAGACTCTGATCAACCAATGTTTCTAGCACACATGGACGTGGAGTGTGACATGGATGTGGCACTCGGGGCACTGGGTGTGTCAGGGACATGGACACTGTAGACTGTTCACCAATAAAGCACACATACGCAATAAGCAATGTCCACACATGTGATTCATGAGTCACCAAAATGTGTATTAAAGAACCATAACAAAGTGAACAAGCCCTCCACCCCACACACCCTCTCCCTCCTCCCTCCTCAACTCCCCCACACACCCTCTCTCCCCTTCCCCCTCAACTACCCCACACACCCTCTCCCCACTCCCCCTTGACTTCCCAACACATGGTGCAGTAGCGCGCATCAGTAGTCCACATGGCACCAGTATGCATGGCTGTGCCTATTGCCCTCCCCCTCCTCCAGCACCAGGTGCCCCCCTGTCCGATCTGCACAGGTTCCTGCCAGACCGACACACAGGGCTGTTCCTAGTAGAGCTGGCATTTGATGATGGTCCAGATTGTCCTGGCAACTGTGGTGGATGCATGTCCCGCATTGCTGCCACCATTGCCGAGAGCACATGGCGCACTGCTGCAAGTTCCACGAAAATGTCCTTTGAGGTGGACTCGATGGCTGTTTTTAGGGATGCAGCACAATCCCTAATATCATCCCTTGCATGGGTACATTCGGTAATATGCTGCGTCAACAGCCCTGTGAGTTCCTCCTGGAGCCTCTGTATAGCCATGATCCTCTCTGTGGGTGGTTGTCACCGGGGTGGAAGTGTGAGGCGTTTCCACCATGATTTGGTCATCAGGCACTGTTGGTGTGGGCCTAAAACTTGCGGCCATGAATCTCCAGGTGACAGCCCCTGCATGCTGCCGTCCACCACACTGCATGGGGATAGTTGGGGTGGGTGCAGGGGGCCTGTGGCGGGTGTTGCGCCATGCAGATGTATGTCGCCCTCGTCGTCTGATATGGCTGCTGTGGCAGCTGTCTCATGGACTGTGCTGCTGGCAGCCGATGTTGTGCCCTCTGCCAATGCCTCCTGGGTGATGGAGGCTGGTGTGGGTGTTTTTGTGGGGGCCGTGTTGCACATTGGTGATGTGGTCTCTGTGGTTTTCATGGCCTTCCGAGGTAGTGCAGGTTGGCCTCTGCCCCTTGAGGTTGAGGGGCGGTGTTCTCCCTCCCCGTCCCTGGCCTTCTTCTGTGGTGTGGCATATTTCTCCCTGGTGTCCTCATCACCGCTGTCAGAATGTGTCCCTGTGGGGGACCAAAGGAGGGAAAGGGTTAGTGATGGGACTACGGGCATCAGGCATGCATTGGGGTGGCTGCATTGATATGGAATGGAAGATGATTAACATTGGGGGGAGTGACATACGGGTTGCCTCACTCTTGGGTGGGTGATGCATGGAGGCGTCTGGTTTGCAACACATATGGGGTGCCTTATGCATGTGGACAAGGTGAAGCTCTGCACTGCCTGTGGGCAGTCTTGTACTTATGTGTCTGGTGGACCCTACTCTACATCATTTCACTGTCAGTTCAGGTGGACATCATTGTGGTGGTATTAGCATTGTTTCATTTGAGGAACCTACCTGCATCGGCAGCTGACGTGGCTCCTCGCTTCATGTCCCCGACTCCCTCTATTGCCTCGGTGCCTATGGTGGTGGCGCATATCTCCTCCCATGGTTGCAGTTTTATGGGGGACTCCGCACCTCCGCCTGTCGCCATCCCAAGGTTGAGGTTGGCGGAGAGTATGCTCCGCACACGTAGACGAAGGTCATCCCAGCACTTACGGCATTGTTTGCATGTGCGTGGTGTCGTGCCAACGGCACTGACTCTCTGGGCGACCTCTGCCCAAATCTGCTTTTTGCACTGCAGAGCTGGACGGGACATGTCGTTTGAGAACATCACATCTGCATGTTCCTGCAGTGTCTCTGCTAACATGGTGAGCTCCTCTCTGGAGAAGAGCTCCTTACGCAGGTGATCTCCCGTTTTTTTTCACTGCTTTTGGCATTGTAAATTGCAACAGGTAGTGGTAGAGGTGTGTTGGAGTTCTGGGGGTCAGATGGCTCCTGGTTGTGGTGGATGACAATGGATTCTGTTTTTAAAGATGGCTGCCGTGCTCTTTCCCGTTCCTGTGCGATGACGCTACTTCCGGTTCCGCATATTTAGGGTCACCGCTAATAGCAGTTACCGCTATTAGAGGTGACCGCTATTAGTGGTCACTGCTAATGCCGATGGCTTGGATGCCGGAGGAGCTATTTCCACTACAGACTGTGCCGGAAAAGGGGATTTTTTGGACTTTTACGGCATGGCAGTGAGGTAATTACCGGCATGGCGCAAAGCTTGTGCCCGCAAACTCGTAATGGGCCGCTTTTAGCGGTCCATTGCCAGCACAGACACGGTAATTGCGCCATGCCGGTAATTACCGGTACTTACCACCCGGGTCGTAATGAGGCCCATTGTGCGTGTTTATAATTTGTTGTATTTTTTAAATTAATTTAGTTAGTGGTTTCATTACGGTCAAAAGTAATATAAACAATGTTCTTTTAAGTTTGAATGCACTGTCAATAAGAGCTTCAAAGAAACTTTTTCTTTGGTAATTTTTAAGTGCAGAATGTGAATGAAGAACTTTGCGCTAGACATCTTTTTGTAAAATTGATTTCTTTTAATGTTTTACTGTGGCTACATTGCTAGATATAGTTTGAGGTGTGGTGTAGTGGTAATAAGAAGAGGGTTGTGGATATAGTTTCAAGTAATTTGATTGAGTAATGGTATCGTGATGGTGAAATATAACAATGAATTAATGCATTGTTACGATATGATAGGTTATTTATAACACGCTTAATACCCAGAGGTTTCTAAGCGCGGACTCAGGGATCAAACCTGTGTTACTCTGTGTCGTCTTGCTTCCAAGGCGAGCACGTTGGACCTGAGCTATCCTCCCGAGACTTGTTGCTTGTGAAATTGCATGGGAGAAAGAGTGGTGTAGGAAAGTATATGTAGAATAATGTCCAGTACTGGGATGAAGAAGAATGTCGTGTCCGAATAACATGAGGCAGAGAGATGCCCAAAGATAGATGTGGTAACAAGCTCAGTAGTTGAGAGGTTGTTAAACTATGGGGTTTTGTGTAATTGTTAGGTTGCAATTGGGAAGTGTTGGGTGGAGTAAATATGTGTACGAGATGGGGAATGTGTGATAAAGTGTTTGTAGTATATGTTGCACAGTGCTGGTGTTAGTGAAAAAGGGAGTGGTGGTGTTATTGAATAGGGAGGAATGTTATGCTGTGATGAAAAACAGTGTGATGTCTGTGATGGAATGAGTTATTGTAGAGGGATGAGGAAGAGTGGGTATAATTGTAGAGGGATGAGGAAGAGTGGGTATGGATAGTAATGTGTGTTAATATTCATTAATGCAATGAGGCAGATAGGAATTGGATTCGATTTGAGTAATTGTATGAGTATGAGGGATGCACAAACTAATGAATTAATTAATTGCTGCTAGTGAAGGTTTAGGATAGAAAGTGGTGGTATTAGTGAGTAAGGGAGTGGTGGCACTATTGAATAAGGAGGACAGTTGTGCTGTAATGGAAAATAGTGTGATTGCTTGAATGGAATTAATAAGTGTGTAACACAGTATTGTAAACAACATTATTTGGGCTATTACACTGGTGCAATACATGCTACATTAATATGATTACATTATATAAATGTTAGATTGTTCTTTCATTTGTAGGTTTGTTTGGTAATCACTTTTCTTCTGTAAGTGTAAAAGGTAGGTAGTTGGTACATGTGATAATTGTGAACTGTTGTAGATAGTAAGGCTTGGCATTTATTATGGTAGCAGACGTTATTAAAAAAGCAGTAAATAAAGTTGTGTGATGCTCCTGCAGCAAAGTATGTGGGTGGGAAGGATGTATAATGTAGTGGCATAGGGAGGGGTGGTTTTGTTTTGACAGAAGGATTTGTTTGGTGAGTTTGCGTAGAGACATATGAAAGCTAAAACTGCTGCACACATAGGGATACATGGTATATGAGAAGAATTGAATTGAATTGAGAAGGGATACTGCAGTACTGTACTTTATATCCGTATAATCATCTCCATTACTGCTCTTCAAACCCTGTTTACTAATGTCAGTTGATATGCCATTTTTGGATATCCCTGCTGTCTCTGCTACTGCAGTGTATTCCATAGCCATCTACATGTGCACTGTACCGTATCCCCCTCAACACGATGCAGTTACAAGCAATTACTATGGCCAATAAACAGCACCAAATACCATCAACTGAAAGGACAGTCCCCCATTACTGCGTACATAGGAGTCACATGAGGGCCAAATACATTAATGCACCACTACACTGACACAGAGGTCCAACAATAGTGCATTTCAACATTTGTGTTGCATAGTCACATCATCATGAGGCTGACATCAACGGTTCCAGGATGAAAGCATACAAATAACTGGACATCAGCCAGATCATGGAAACAACCAGCGTGGACTAACACAGTGCATGAGCACTCACAAGGAACTGGACCCCCCTGCGCCCACTAGTCGATGTCACGCACACCAGTCCATAAGAGGAATACACACATAGCAGTCACATCGTGTGTCTCCATTCATGCATGGGAATGTGGTTGCAATCAGGAAATCAGTGCATGCTATGGTGTCTTTGATCAAGGTCACATATGATGTGATGACTTACACTTATACATTGTTGCCCACATGCAGGTGATGCAGGCTATCCCTTGAAGAGGTGGCTCCTTACCCCAGTCCGGAACCCACAGAACAGGCATGAGGAGGACTACAATTGTGCACATACACAAACCCGTGTGGTGATTGAGCAGACATTTGGCCTCTTGAAGGCACGGTTTCGCTGCCTCAGCAGGTCTGGTGGGGCACTCCTTTACCGCCATGAGAAGGTGGCCAAGATGGTCATGGCATGTGTCATGCTACACAATATGTGCATCAGACGGAATGTGACCCTGCTCCCTGATGCAGACCTGCAACCACCTGACGATGAGGATAAGGAGGGTGGGGATGGGGCAGCACCTCAGGGAGGCAGCGATGCACAGGAGGGATGTGCCATGCGTCAGACTCTGATCAACCAATGTTTCTAGCACACATGGACGTGGAGTGTGACATGGATGTGGCACTCGGGGCACTGGGTGTGTCAGGGACATGGACACTGTAGACTGTTCACCAATAAAGCACACATACGCAATAAGCAATGTCCACACATGTGATTCATGAGTCACCAAAATGTGTATTAAAGAACCATAACAAAGTGAACAAGCCCTCCACCCCACACACCCTCTCCCTCCTCCCTCCTCAACTCCCCCACACACCCTCTCTCCCCTTCCGCCTCAACTACCCCACACACCCTCTCCCCACTCCCCCTTGACTTCCCAACACATGGTGCAGTAGCGCGCATCAGTAGTCCACATGGCACCAGTATGCATGGCTGTGCCTATTGCCCTCCCCCTCCTCCAGCACCAGGTGCCCCCCTGTCCGATCTGCACAGGTTCCTGCCAGACCGACACACAGGGCTGTTCCTAGTAGAGCTGGCATTTGATGATGGTCCAGATTGTCCTGGCAACTGTGGTGGATGCATGTCCCGCATTGCTGCCACCATTGCCGAGAGCACATGGCGCACTGCTGCAAGTTCCACGCAAATGTCCTTTGAGGTGGACTCGATGGCTGTTTTTAGGGATGCAGCACAATCCCTAATATCATCCCTTGCATGGGTACATTCGGTAATATGCTGCGTCAACAGCCCTGTGAGTTCCTCCTGGAGCCTCTGTATAGCCATGATCCTCTCTGTGGGTGGTTGTCACCGGGGGGGAAGTGTGAGGCGTTTCCACCATGATTTGGTCATCAGGCACTGTTGGTGTGGGGCTAAAACTTGCGGCCATGAATCTCCAGGTGACAGTCCATGCATGCTGCCGTCCACCACACTGCATGGGGATAGTTGGGGTGGGTGCAGGGGGCCTGTGCCGGGTGTTGCGCCATGCAGCTGTACGTCGCCCTCGTCGTCCGACATGGCTGCTGTGGCAGCTGTCTCACCGACTGTGCTGCTGGCAGCCGATGTTGTGCCCTCTGCCAATGCCTCCTGGGTGATGGAGGCTGGTGTGGGTGTTTTTGTGGGGGCCGTGTTGCACATTGGTGATGTGGTTTCTGTGGTTTTCATGGCCTTGCGAGGTAGTGCAGGTTGGCCTCTGCCCCTTGAGGTTGAGGGGCGGTGTTCTCCCTCCCCGTCCCTGGCCTTCTTCTGTGGTGTGGCATATTTCTCCCTGGTGTCCTCATCACCGCTGTCAGAATGTGTCCCTGTGGGGGACCAAAGGAGGGAGAGGGTTAGTGATGGGTCTACGGGCATCAGGCATGCATTGGGGTGGCTGCATTGATATGGAATGGAAGATGATTAACATTGGGGGGAGTGACATACGGGTTGCCTCACTCTTGGGTGGGTGATGCATGGAGGCGTCTGGTTTGCAACACATATGGGATGCCTTATGCATGTGGACAAGGTGAAGCTCTGCACTGCCTGTGGACAGTCTTGTACTTATGTGTCTGGTGGACCCTACTCTACATCATTTCACTGTCAGTTCAGGTGGACATCATTGTGGTGGTATTAGCATTGTTTCATTTGAGACACCTACCTGCATCGGCTGCTGACGGGGCTCCTCGCTTCATGTCCCCGACTCCCTCTATTGCCTCGGTGCCTATGGTGGTGGCGCATATCTCCTCCCATGGTTGCAGTTTTATGGGGGACTCCGCACCTCCGCCTGTCGCCATCCCAAGGTTGAGGTTGGCGGAGAGTATTCTCCGCACACGTAGACGAAGGTCATCCCAGCACTTACGGCATTGTTTGCATGTGCGTGGTGTCGTGCCAACGGCACTGACTCTCTGGGCGACCTCTGCCCAAATCTGCTTTTTGCACTGCAGAGCTGGACGGGACATGTCGTTTGAGAACATCACATCTGCATGTTCCTGCAGTGTCTCTGCTAACATGGTGAGCTCCTCTCTGGAGAAGAGCTCCTTACGCAGGTGATCTCCCGATTTATTTCACTGCTTTTGGCATTGTAAATTGCAACAGGTAGTGGTAGAGGTGTGTTGGAGTTCTGGGGGTCAGATGGCTCCTGGTTGTGGTGGATGGCAATGGATTCTGTTTTTAAAGATGGCTGCCGTGCTCTTTCCCGTTCCTGTGCGATGACGCTACTTCCGGTTCCGCATATTTAGGGTCACCGCTAATAGAAGTTACCGCTATTAGAGGTGACCGCTATTAGTGGTCACCGCTAATGCCGATGGCTTGGATGCCGGAGGAGCTATTTCCACTACAGACTGTGCCGGAAAAGGGGATTTTTTGGACTTTTACGGCATGGCAGTGAGGTAATTACCGGCATGGCGCAAAGCTTGTGCCCGCAAACTCGTAATGGGCCGCTTTTAGCGGTCCATTGCCAGCACAGACACGGTAATTGCGCCATGCCGGTAATTACCGGTACTTACCGCCCGGGTCGTAATGAGGCCCATTGTGCGTGTTTATAATTTGTTGTATTTTTTAAATTAATTTAGTTAGTGGTTTCATTACGGTCAAAAGTAATATAAAAAAAAATTCTTTTAAGTTTGAATGCACTGTCAATAAGAGCTTCAAAGAAACTTTTTCTTTGGTAATTTTTAAGTGCAGAATGTGAATGAAGAACTTTGCGCTAGACATCTTTTTGTAAAATTGATTTCTTTTAATGTTTTACTTTGGCTACATTGCTAGATATAGTTTGAGGTGTGGTGTAGTGGTAATAAGAAGAGGGATGTGGATATAGTTTCAAGTAATTTGATTGAGTAATGGTATCGTGATGGTGAAATATAACAATGAATTAATGCATTGATACGATATGATAGGTTATTTATAACACGCTTAATACCCAGAGGTTTCTAAGCGCGGACTCAGGGATCAAACCTGTGTTACTCTGTGTCGTCTTGCTTCCAAGGCGAGCACGTTGGACCTGAGCTATCCTCCCGAGACTTGTTGCTTGTGAAATTGCATGGGAGAAAGAGTGGTGTAGGAAAGTATATGTAGAATAATGTCCAGTACTGGGATGAAGAAGAATGTCGTGTCCGAATAACATGAGGCAGAGAGATGCCCAAAGATAGATGTGGTAACAAGCTCAGTAGTTGAGAGGTTGTTAAACTATGGGGTTTTGTGTAATTGTTAGGTTGCAATTGGGAAGTGTTGGGTGGAGTAAATATGTGTACGAGATGGGGAATGTGTGATAAAGTGTTTGTAGTATATGTTGCACAGTGCTGGTGTTAGTGAATAAGGGAGTGGTGGTGTTATTGAATAGGGAGGAATGTTATGCTGTGATGAAAAACAGTGTGATGTCTGTGATGGAATGAGTTATTGTAGAGGGATGAGGAAGAGTGGGTATAATTGTAGAGGGATGAGGAAGAGTGGGTATGGATAGTAATGTGTGTTAATATTCATTAATGCAATGAGGCAGATAGGAATTGGATTCGATTTGAGTAATTGTATGAGTATGAGGGATGCACAAACTAATGAATTAATTAATTGCTGCTAGTGAAGGTTTAGGATAGAAAGTGGTGGTATTAGTGAGTAAGGGAGTGGTGGCACTATTGAATAAGGAGGACAGTTGTGCTGTAATGGAAAATAGTGTGATTGATTGAATGGAATTAATAAGTGTGTAACACAGTATTGTAAACAACATTATTTGGGCTTTTACACTGGTGCAATACATGCTACATTAATATGATTACATTATATAAATGTAAGATTGTTCTTTCATTTGTAGGTTTGTTTGGTAATCACTTTTCTTCTGTAAGTGTAAAAGGTAGGTAGTTGGTACATGTGATAATTGTGAACTGTTGTAGATAGTAAGGCTTGGCATTTATTATGGTAGCAGACGTTATTAAAAAAGCAGTAAATAAAGTTGTGTGATGCTCCTGCAGCAAAGTATGTGGGTGGGAAGGATGTATAATGTAGCGGCATAGGGGGGGGGTGGTTTTGTTTTG
Organism: Ambystoma mexicanum; assembly: GCF_040938575.1. Classification (NCBI taxonomy): domain Eukaryota; kingdom Metazoa; phylum Chordata; class Amphibia; order Caudata; family Ambystomatidae; genus Ambystoma; species Ambystoma mexicanum. The sequence continues at coordinate 1,191,321,496 of NC_090931.1, read as the reverse complement.
ACAGAAGGATTTGTTTGGTGAGTTTGCGTAGAGACATATGTAAGCTAAAACTGCTGCACACATAGGGATACATGGTATATGAGAATAATTGAATTGAATTGAGAAGGGATACTGCAGTACTGTACTTTATATCCGTATAATCATCTCTATTACTGCTCTTCAAACCCTGTTGACTAATGTCAGTTGATATGCCATTTTTGGATTTCCCTGCTGTCTCTGCTACTGCAGTGTATCGCTAGAAGACAACAATTAAGAGTTTGTTTTAGTGTTCTTTAATTGTATATATTGATACATTGCAGATATTGATAAGTAAAAATGTACACACTAAAAATAAGGAGACATTACACGAATTGAGTCAGCATTCTTCCGGGGAGAGTCCATGTGGGGGGTGGGTCAACGTTGTAGTGTGTCTTTGAGAGTCACGTGTTGGGCTGAAGTGGATGCGGCCAGAGGTCTGTCTGCAATGGTGGTGACAATCTACAAGATTGTGTTATTCATTTACTTTTAGGCATTAGGTGTGATCCCGAGTGAAATGTGCCTGCTCAAATTCCAGTATGGTGGTCTTGCGGGCAGATTTCAGTTCTGAGGCGGCAATAAAGGACAACCCCCCAATTTCTGGAAGAGTTTCTGGGAGAGCCCAAATCATTCCCTCTATCTCAGGTTGAAGTAGGGAATGGGGGAAGGTGCTGGCCTGACGGGGTAATCTCCCAGTCCCCCTCACTCATTTGTGAAGGCAGCAATGTCTCAGAGTAATACTCCTGTGGAACTCATGCATCCACTGCCACTGACACGCTGTTAGCCACACGCGTTTTGATTGAAGTTAGAGCGCAAGGCTTCGACATATTGAAGAAAGGCAGAAGCTAATGCCTTGCAAGGAGACTTTTTCTAAATACCATGGAAAAGGCAGGAAAGGCAATGAACATATGCCAAATGATGAACAATGAAAACACGGGTACCTTTTAAGAGCATACATTCAAATTGTTATTTTCCTTTTGCCTTTGCAGTTTTTCCCATGATCTTTCTGCAATTAACAGCTACAGATGTGCAATTATGCAAAGGTAAGTGAATGTTAGATGTGAGATGTGAAAGGTTAGGCCTTAGATTCTGAGGTACACATCTTCACTCCAACACTCCTGCCCTCCACAAGCATGTCTGGATCACTTGATCTTTATTTTCTTGAAGCAAATTTCAGTAAGCAAGTCTTCGATTGCACTTACTGTCAATCAGTGTGCTGAGAATTCAAGGAGGGTTCGCACAGCGCGGCCAATATCATTTAATCGATAACTGTGAGCACCTGACCTCACCAGAACACACCTGAACATGCAGAAACACTGGATATGTTGCAACGCTTTGCATCAGCCGCTTAAAGCGATATCAACCCAATTTTCTTTTTGTATTGATTCAGCTGAAATTAACCAACTTTTCAATAGATTAAAGATTAAATCATATAATAAAAAGATATATATCTAACAACCAAAAATAAGAAAATGTCATAAAGAAAACAACTTCATACATGATGAGGAACATAACATAATCATTCACATGTGTAATGCAAATACCTGTGAGGACACAAGAAGTAATACAATGGCAATGATGGCGAATTAAAACTATTCAGAACTTAGATCATTGCTATATTCAACTTCTCCGCCACGTCACACGGCTCTAACATCAAGGCATCCAAAAAACCAACAGTAGCAATGTGAATAGAAATGGTAGAAGTACCTAGAATAACAGTCCATCACATCTCTGCATTCAACATACCAAGATATGAGCAGTGAAAGTGAGTCATTTGCAACTCATTAAGAGCAGGACATAGAGAAATCAGATGTTCATGGGTTTCTTTACATAAACAATCTTGGCAAAAAACGACAGAAGTTCTGATCCACTGGAATGATCGTCCGGGTGGCCACCAAGTCTCTGGTGGGCCACAGGTTGAGCCGAAGACGCAGTATGGACGAGCGAAGCTCAGGAGATGGTAAGTTACAGATGTATAGTTACCATACCTCTACAGTATTATTTTTGTCTGCGATATGGCTGTGTCCAGTTTGCGCTTAATGCTCTCCATGACGGTGCGGTTGAACTGAACCTCCAAAAACCGTTCCCAAATACATACAGCTAGGGACTAGTCTTACATTATTGATGGACGAAGACCTGTGCCCTTTAGATGTTGTATTAGGCTGATAGACTACTATATGGGTTTTTGTGGTATTGATTTTCAGTTTGTTTTGATTAATATATATCGAAAGCAGTGAGCAATTTCTGCAGTCCAATAGGTGTTTTAGCTATGAGGACCAGGTTGTCTGCATAAAGTAGGGCTTTAATCGCAACTCCATTATGTTTAGGAGAATCAGCACAGACATTGTAAAAGACCTGCTTGACATCATGGATGAAAAAGTTAAAGAGGGCTGAAGCCCTCGAAATGTTGGAATGGAAGAGGACATTGAGAGACAAATCTGGATGGATGTGTTAGAATGGAAGGCATATATAATATCACTTAGTGATCGCGGGCCCCCATCTCTATGTAATTTTGATGATTAACAACACTCGGGAAACAGAATCAAAAGCCGAGTGTAAATCCACAAACGCAAAGTATATTGGTTGTTTTGTGGCATGGCCTTGCGCTTTTATGGCATTTAGACAAAGCAGATTCACTGCCGTGTCCATGCCTGCCACGAAGCCCAACTGGTTCGGTTCACGTCTCTGATTGCATAATGTCCAGGCATTAAAGTCTCGCAATATTAGCCAAGCAAAAATCTTGTCTGGGCCATCCAACAATGCAATAGAACGATAATTATGTGGCGAAGTACGATCGCCCTTTTTGAAAATTGTGACAATCAGAGAGGTACGCCTTGAAGTTGGAATGACACGATTTAACAGTACCTGTTTAAAGATTTTATCCAGGATTGTCTCCCATAAGTTGGAGTTGGATTTAAGCATGGCATTGTTTAACCCATTATGGCCGGCTGCCTGGGAAGAACTGTTCTTCTTAATGAGATATTCCACAATGTGTCCCGAGCATTCTACCAACCATGGAGAGTTTGAAAGCTGGTCATAAGTAAACTTATCAAACTGTTCATCAGCATATAATTCAGAGAAGTACTTTAACCACTGATGTTCTTGTACAGCTTTGGACTGGGCACTACGCTGAACTTCATATGTATGGTTATTTAAGAGGGCCCACATTTCTGCAGAGTTCTTAATTGACATAGCCACTAACATGGCGTCACTGTCTTTCTGGTACATGAGCGCTTTTCGCCCTCGAGTCCAATTGCGGTATTTACATTTGGCAGATTTTAAAGCACCAGCTTGTGCAGACTTTGTAAGTGTTAAGATGAATTTCCTTTCCCTTCTGTAGGCAACTCGCCTGTTCCTAAGCTCATGATCGTAAGAATTAGTGTGTTTAAAAGCTTTAGTGCCTAATGCTATGATGGCATTCTTATATGGGGATAACATTTGAGTATATTGTGTATCAGATCGCTGACTCAAATTAGTGTCTAATGCCCCGTTCAAAGCATTTAATTTTAATTCTGTTCACTGAAATTTCGGGTCTTAGCATTGTTGACTGGCAAGTGAAGCCTGGTACATTGTCTTGATGTTATTGTATGTTGTGATGACTTGTTGAGTGACAACAAGTTGCGATCACTTTGTTGCTGTACCACAATCTCAAATCGTTCAATGACCGAGAATATCGCTGGATCAACATATATGTAATCAACACTAGAACATGATCATCGACTCCAGGTGGACTGGGCAAGAACATCACCTGGTAAGGCACTGTTGGCCATCCTGAAGTTCCTCTCTTTCATGAAGGACATCCATCTAACTACATCTTTTCATTTATACCCTGTCTACATATGTACACAATCTAAGTTCAAATCTCCCACTAGAACGGTAGTGGTTATGTCAGGGGCATTAGTATCATATTTAATAGTGTACTCAAGCCTTGATAAAAGGCAACATCTGCTATGCCAGCTGGGTTGGAATAAATGTTAACTAGGGCAATGTTTTGTTGCTGCACAGAAAGTCAAACCATTTGGAGAAAGGAACTTGAAGTGGGAGAATGGAAGACCAGGCTCCCGCCCTTCCCCTCTCGCGCTTGGCCTAGAGGATCACGGCCTAGACACCCGCCACGAGAGGAGTTTGCCTATCTACCAGACAACCAAATACCCTGGTACAGGAACATACGGATGTGCCCATCTACCTGCCCAGCAGCCCGCCCTGTCCATGCCGACACCTGCGGCACGGATCAACTCGACTAAACCTACACGTCGTTAGAGATGCCATAACGACCTAGCCAATGGTCAGCACACCTGTGCAAATATACACACCGGACACTCCCACACCAATCTACATGAAGAATATACTCAGTGCTATGACGTAGGCGACAGACATACACATGAACGTGCATCTTTATTATTTTCCACATAGCTTCTCAAAATGCAGAAACGCAAGACGCATCATAAACTTATCTAAAAAGGCTTGCTCACGCTTCTTCTAAGAACCATGTACCATAATGAAGAATATAACGGAGACACGATACTGAGGATAGAGCAATATGATATCGTAACCTAAAGCGCTCTGCATCAAGCGGTTCCACCTATGCACCAGGCCCAAGTAGGCCGCAAGCAAAAGCTTCCATGAACATTGAATGAGCAAAAACTGGGTTGCTGACCCTGCAGAATGAGCCCGGCGAAAGCACACCGCCAAGGGCACGATGTTGCAATCTCGCACGCTGCAAGCCAATGCCAAGGTCGCACCTGCAAGATAAACCAGGTACACAGTAGGAAAAACAATATTAATTATGTTGAATTTTGCCTCAAACACGGTCCCACCTCACGTGACAGAGCCAAACCTGAAAAGATGCCAAGCCCAGAAGGAAAGAGACGCCTGAATCCCACGTTTCAAGACACAGGCAGATACAATTAAAAGACTCATTGGACATCTGCAGCAGTGGGAGTAGTCGACCTCCCAACATATGAATAAATCCTCACATTGTTTACACCTACCCATATTAAAAAATTGTTGCAAATTACAGGTGCACCGCGAGCTGGGAACAGCGATAATCCCAGACTGGGAGGCTCGCGAGCAGACCAATTAGAACATGGGGCTCTTATCACTGACGCCATTAACATTGACCAATCCTCAGAGGTCTTCATGTAACAATTTTCATGTATCAAATTGAAGGGACAGCCCAGGTATACCACCTGACTAACCCTCAACCACTAACACCGTTCTCTATATGTGCGCTATACTAACCCTACCACTCGAGTAACCAATCCAGAGTGGAGATAGGTTTTTTGCTAAACTTTCCAAGTGACGCAAGTAGCGCGTCATACTAAGGTAAAAAGGGCCTGCGAGCCCCACGATTGTGTGTGTGTCAGGATGGACGCGTACGCTCCTTGACCCATCCCTGCCGTTTGTCTAATAAACAGCAGAGTCACCTTGCTTCTTGCGTGTGTCTCATACTCTATCTCTTTTGGGATATACGGGAGGAGTTGGGGCCTCCCTGCCCGGACGTCTGCGGACGGCCCGGCTGACCCCGGCAGAATTTCCCCCCGACAAGTTGGAGGCACTGCTGAGATCTGTTTAAGATCTGCTTTTTTATTTTTACTTTTTTCCCGGTACTACCGTTGCGAGGAGGCCCGGCGGCGCGGCCCCCTCTGCCGTTGCCCCCTTCTGAGGACTACAGGACCATCGCGGAACAGCAAGAAGACCGGACAGCGCAATCCGGATATTGGCCTTCGGGAGCCAGTTGAGAAGTATCCCGCCCACGGTTGGCGAGTGTCCAGACGTGGTCCAGACGAGGGGAGGTGGCGAGCCGCTTGGAGGGGTGCACGCAGTCGAGCGGCCCCGCATCAGGAGAACTTGGTGAGCATGCCACGCACAACAAGCAATGTGAAATTGTGAGGGAGGGGGGAGGAATTAAATAGGGAGGTGGGAGGTGTTGCACAGGTGCGCGGCGAAGGTTTTGACAATTTAGTGTTGGCAATGAAATGAATGGTAGCCGAACGAGTGTGAGAACAGTCGGTTACGTTACGCGAGAGAGGGGGCGGAGCACGAAAACATCACGTGCGGCCGCTCGTAGACACTGATTGGCCTAGGTCGCGACTACGTGTAAGTGTGTGTGTGTGTGTGGTTTCCTACGATTTGGCATTTATTGATCAATGAGTAGATGAGGATCCCTATTGTTCGAGCAAGAAACTCGATAGGTAGATGACTTTTCCCTGTAGGCGGTAGCTAGTCAGTTGCCCAATACGGAAGATAATTGGCTGGTTAAGCCCTCCTGTCGAGGGGCGTATCACACGCGAGGCGACGCAGCGTGTGCAGTCCGATTATATTATTGATTACCTTGTTCCAGGAGTAACAGGAAGACAGCTGTGAGGTTAACGGGGGTAGATTGCAAGTGTATTTTGAACTTAAAGAATATATGAAGAACTTACCAGTCGCTCGAAGAGATCGGTGACGTCACCAATAGGGCTTTCATAGGATATCCCGAGCACAAGGCATCTTCATTCTGAGATTGGTGGGGAAGAGAACTGTGCTAAGGGAGTGGAAACGGAGATAAACGGTAATGAGTTGATCGGGGAACGGCGAAACGGGGGACGTGGCGGCGCACGGAGAACGCCGGCCACGGCAAGTGTAGAAGAAGGAGGAGGAGCAAGTGAAAATAGGACGACTGTATAAGAACGTCATAAGGGGTACGCAGCTGCAGCGGGCTACGTGCGCCTCGGCCGCAGGGGGGCGTAAGGGTGTCGTGTAAAGGAAGAAAGAAGAAAGAAAATATACAAATGTAAATACTATATTTTTAATAATTTTCCTTAGCGGACTATCGCAAGTCCCCAAACTTACGGGGCCAGGTAACGATATAAGGCTGTATATTGTAAACTGCTAGTGAGATAACTGCTACCAAATAGGGGAAGGGTAACAAGTGGAGCGCTACTATGTCACACGGGACAGGATCGGGAGGGTGGGGGAACACCCTCACTACCCCACTACAACACATATGTACCACACTGTCACCCCATAGGGAGAAACTGATCAAGTATAGGATAGAATGGACACAGGGGACGGACAACAAAATGATAACACCATGGCCGCCTAATGGTAGCTTCGATCCATATGCCCAACATTCACTATTAAACCATCTGCATAATACATACAAAGGGAAGAAGTTGGCAAACCACGTGGAGGTGTTTAACTTATGGAGGATGTTCCAAGGGTCCCGACCAGGACCAAATGGAATGTTTACTATGGGGGAAATACCGGAAGAAAAAGAGATTAAGGAGGAAGGAGAGGATGGGAAAAAGGGGAGTGAAGACCCAAAGAATACGGGGAACGGACAAGAGGGAGGAGAAAAGAATAATAAATCAAATTAAATAAAAAAGGAACTGAGCAACGATATACCCCTAGCAAAGGGAGTGAAAACAAAGGGAGGGGGGTTGTACCCTTTAAGAGAATTAGGAGAAATAGAAAGAGGTCAGTTAAGGGCGGCTGAGGGGTACTCGAACCCGGCATACAGCCCTCCACCATATGTGGCTCATAGGAAGATGCCAGCAGGGGAGGGGAGGACTGGAGAAGAACAAACTGTGGAAATAGGAAATGATGAGTGGGTAGCTGCACAGATACTATTAAACTTACGAGGTTCATTAACAGGAGAAGAGAAGGAGGTAATAAGGTAAACAGACGAGGATAATACCAGGGAGAGTGGAATGAGAGGGGAAGAGCTGTTACGACAAAAGGAAGAGATTTTGGAGGAACGACTAGCAGAGTTAAGGGATGAGCAGAATGAACTGATCAAACAGCTCGAGAGGGAGGAAAGAGAGAGAGCGAGGAAAAGGAAAGAAGGTAAGAACGAATTGGAAAAAATAAGGGAACGAACTGAGGAGCAAAGGAGAGAAACTGAAAGGGTAAAAGCAGCAGCAGAAAGGGTATCAAGAGCAGTGCTGCAAGAAAAGAAAAGGGAAGAAGAAGAGAAATAAAGAGAAATGGCAATGTGGAAGAGGAGATTACTATCAGAAACGACTAAGAAATACGAAGAAGGGAGGGTGATAGAGAGTATATTAGAAAGGGAGAGGGTGAGATGGGAAAGGAAGAAAGAGGATGAAGGGATATTGGAAAAGGTGAGTAGTGAAGTAATGGAGGAATTAAAAAGGAAAAGGGAGGAAAATGGTAGGGAGATGGAGGAGAGAAATGAAGGAGAAAGAGAAGATAGGAGAAGGGAGAGTGAAGTATGGGGGGATGTATATAGAAACACAGAAGTAGCAACAACATCAGCGCAAAGGGGAGCGGTTAATAAAGGAGAAAAAGGAGAACTGGACCTAATAGACTTAAAAACAGTAACAATCAAGGGGAAAAAGACAGAGTGGGGGGTGCCGTTTATGACTGACTTTTGTAGTGAGGAAGAAGAAGGAGTGGAGAAGGAAGGAAGAAACAGTGAAAGGGAAAGCCTAGATAAACTATACATCACCCGGACCAACACAGACTCACCATGGATCCGTAGGAGAAAGGATGAACTGGAGAGAAGTGAGGAGGGAGAGCAAGGAATAGCGGAAAGACAGACACATGAGGCTGCACCGTCCCCATCACGCCCTCTCCCATCCCACCCTACATGCTCAACCACCTCACGCTCGTTACGTACAATAAAACTTGCGCCCTTCACAGACGAACTGACACCCTATGCATGTCGGTTTAGGGACCTCCCTAGACGCAGGCAGGAAGGACGAATACACATGCCCACATTAAATACAGGAAATGATGGAAGAAGGGGAAAAGATGGAGAAGAAAGAGTTACGGGCAGGGGAAATACAGACGAAATTGACAATGTAGAAGAGAGGGAAGAAGAGGAAGGGTGTGAGGACTCGATTTTATGGAACACAAAGGGTAAAACGAGACATAACTTAATGCCACTTCTGGAGAGGGGAGGGGTTAGACCACAGTATGTCCCTTGGAAGCATACAGACAAAGAAAATATAAAATGCAGGCTCCCATCATTAAGTGGAGGTGCGGGTAAGTGGATATATGAAATGGAAAAACACACCGCAGGACAGAAACTGGCAGTGGGAGATGTAAAGGGCCTTCTATTATCGATATTAGGGGATGCAGCCGATGACATTTGGAAGAGAGCGGGATTCCCTGGGGTAACAATAGTAAACACATCGCACGATGGGGCACCATTCGCAAACTGCAGACATGCACTGTGGCAGGCACTGAGGGTACAGTACCCAGACACATCAGACATAGGAGCAATTACCTCATGCAAGATGCGTGAGAACGAAGATCCTGTTGATTATATCCAGGAAATCCAAGAGAAGTGGCGTATGGAAACTAGAGAACAATGGGACAAAACACCAGCAATATTTTATCACATACTAGTACAAGGGCTCCCAGAAGGAGTTCAGAAACAACTGAAGAAAGTAGTGGGAATGGAAGCAAAAGCATGGCTTGAGATACAACTGACAATAGTGCATCATTGCAGGACATGGCAAGGAAAAATGAAAAAAAAGGAAGAGGACAGGAAAACGGAAGAGGCCAAACTAGTACAGAAAAAACTTACTAAATACACAATGGAAGGGGCACTAATAACTACGCCTACAACAATGACCCAAAGCCCCACACAAGTAGTGGCTGCACAAGATCCCTCCCAAATACCACCCTCACAGACTATAAGACAACAGGTGCCGCCACTCCAACCATACACGACCAACATGGGAGGAGGATACTCAATGCCAGGAGCTGGGTATTATAATTACAACAGGGGAAGAGGAGGAATTATGAGAGGGAGAGGATACGGATATAACACACAACAACAGGTGGGAGGACTTAGAAATTCCTACCCCACAGGGCAACCAGTATACCAGGACAACACAGGGAGCGTTCCATGGCAAAGTAGGGAACCACCGGTGTGTTGGAGTTGTGGATTATTAGGGCACATGTCACGCACGTGTAGAGTAAGACCAGGAAGACCATCATGGAGTGAACAGGGACAACCAAGGCCCACACAGGAACAGCAGGGCATACAGCAACAGCAGACGTTGCAACAGGGAAATGAACAGCAACAACTAATAACACAACAACAGCCACAGACACATTCACTGACACAACAACAGGTAGCGATAACACAACAACCCCAAGTACAACAAACACAACTGGGTAGGGTGACGGTCCTGGGACACAACCCTTACACAGGAAATGCTCAATCGTTGTACCCTCAATAGGACAGCCCACAGACGGCCTTGGTCTGTCCCATCCTGTCAGTAACACCTAATAGTGCGGAGGAACCACGCATAGAGGTAACGATAGGTGACAAAAAGTTATCATTCCTTGTTGACACCGGGGCGACCCGGTCTTGCATAAGGGAGGGTAAATTTAAGATGTCAGGCGAAGCCATGAACACCCAAGGATTTTCTGGGGCTAGAGGGTTGGTTCCTTTTACTGATAACATTCCCTTATCTATAGGAGATTATGACATGTCAGTTCCACTTTTGTATTATAGAGCCTCACCAGTAAATATACTGGGGAGAGACATAATGAACAGGTTGAATATGACGATCTCCTTTACTGAGGACTGCATAATTTGCTCTACTCCAGGGATTAACATGCTCACAGCACGACAGATTATGCAAGCATACTGCGGACAGACAGCGATTAGGGCGGAGCCAGTAGATGGCGAACTCTTCCAGTACGGGACAGACATGGCGTTTGCATGGATGCCAGGAATAGAGGGAAAGATCTGGAGGAGGCCATCAGCCTATTTGTTCAGACCAGAAACACCAGTCAATGAACCAGAAGGAAAGGTGGTTCCAGTGGACATTGAGAGCATTATAGCAACAGCTGATTACATTGCTGTACATGCCCAAGACAGAGAAGGAAGAGCATGGAGGGCAGTGATAGCACTAGCAGAAGGATGTAGACTCACCCAGGTGTCAGATGAGGAGCTGTTCTCAGAAGAAAAGGAGGAAGGTGAAATGGTGTTTATGATGAGTGTGGAAATATGGCTGAGAGTGGCGTACAAACAAGTAGCACAGAAAATTGCAATGGCACTTGAGGCACCCACATCCACCACAGTTCCCTTCTTTAAGGAGGATATGACAAAGGTACCCACATCATTGTGGACTACTAGCCCCTATGACGTGGGGTGCATAAAAAGTATAGGGGGAGTAAGGATAAAATTGAAAAAAGCTGCAATACTCCCCAGAGTGAAACAGTACCCACTATCAAAAGAGGCAGACGAGGGCATATATGAAACCATAACGGCCCTTATAAATAATGGCATATTGGTCCCCTCAGAATCACCTTGTAACACGGCTGTATACCCAGTGCGCAAGGCTAAAGGGGGGTCTTGGCGCTTCATACAGGATCTCAGACCTTTGAACAACATAGTAGAAGCAGAATACCCCATAGCCGCAAACCCGGCCACAATATTGTGTGGCATTCCAGCAGAAGCATCACGATTTACAGTGATCGACCTTAAAAATGCATTCTTCTCAATACCATTGCACCCAGACTCACAAGATCTGACAAGCTTCACTTACAGAAACACAAAGTGGAAACACACTAGATTGCCACAAGGGTATTGCGAATCACCCTCAATTTTCAACAGAGTAATACAGATGGATTTGGGTAACATTGAAGTGGAAAGCACAGTGTTGCAGTATGTCGACGACATAATAATTTGCAGTACCAACGAAAGAACATGCAGAGAGGACTCATTAAAGATGTTGACAATATTGGCTGAGAAAGGTTACAAGGTAGACATGGAAAAGTTACAGTACTGTCAAGAACAGGTACTTTACATTGGTCAGCTCATATCCCAACATGGAAGAAAGATTGCACCACAAAGAGCACAGGCCATTTCAAACACACCAGTGCCACAAACAGTGAGGGAACTGCAGCAGTTCCTGTGTCTGTGCAACTACTGTAGAGCATGGGTATTTGATTACAGTTCATACATAGGACCCCTGCTTGAGGCGTTAAAGGAAGCTAATAAAGGGGAGAAAAAGTTGGGGTGGACAATGGAAATGAAAGAGGCTTTTGATGAATTGAAAGATGCGATATCAACTGCTCCGGTACTGGCATCCCCAGACTATGAGCGACAATTTTTTATATTTTCACATTGCGACTCAGCAGTAATGAAAGCAGTGTTGGCTCAAAAAACAAGCATGGGCTACAAACCAGTAGCATTTTACAGCGGCCACTTAGATCCTGTGATGTTAGGTCACTTCCCTTGCGAACAAATTCTCACCGCAGCTGCTTTTGCGGTAGAGAAAGCATCAGCAATCACCATGGGGTGCCCAACTACACTGTTTGTGGAACATGCACTATTTGCGATATTGAATAAACCTAAGTCCACCCTAACCACGCAAAGAGCATCAGGTTATGAGATCATTTTATCCAGAGCTGAACTATCAATTGTTAGATGTAGCACGGTCAACCCTGCAAGGTTCCTAGCAGAAGTAATTGAGGAGGGAGATTATGCCCACGACTGTACGCAAATAACTGAAATGTACTCATGTACTAGAAAGGTTGAAGAAAACGCACTAGAGGGAGGTGAGCTCCTGTTCATTGATGGGTCATCAACTATCGACCAAAGGGATGGTATAAGGAGGACTGGGGCAGCAGTGGTAAAAATGATGGAGGTACCGGTGTGTGTGGCAATGAGATGTGTACAACTACCACAACATTATTCCGCTCAAGCAGCGGAATTAGTTGCACTGATCTTGGCGTTGAAGGAAAGCTTTGACAAACGAGTGACCATATATTCTGACAGCGCATATGTTACATCCACTGTCCACTCAGAGCTGTCGAAATGGAGAAGAAGAGGGTTTAGGAGAGCTGATGGCACTCCAGTGCAACATGCCCTCCTATTGGCTGAACTAATTGAAGCAATAAATGACCCCCAAGAATTAGCTTTGGTCAAATGCACCGCACACACCAATGGTGAAGACCACATCTCAAAAGGGAATGCATACGTGCTGCATACTTTGGTGAGATATGGAACCCCCCAGAGTCACAGAGAGGGAGGGGAATGGCTAAGGAGATGTTGATAAGAGAAGGGTACACCCATCTCCCAGCCACACAGATTATGGAGCTACAAGCGGCTGCACCAATGGCCGAAAAAGAAATATGGGTAAAAAGAGGATGCACAATGTCACCAACCGACGCACTATGGCACCAGGGTGACACTGGAAAGATTGTAATACCATTGGCACTATTGAACCCCGCCCTGAGCCAACTACATTACCCAGCCCACACAGGCAAGGAAGTAATTGCAGCACGAATTAGGGAAGACTGGTTCTGCCCCGAGCTAAATTCTCATGTGTCAAATTTTATCAGCAATTGTCTCACATGTCAACAGTTTACGGCCGGCCACACTCTGAAGGTGATAAGAGGTACTATACCCCGGCCAGAGGGACCTTTCCGGCATCTCCATATTGACTATGTTGATATGATCAACGTATGTCAAGGAAATAGGTATATAATTGTAGTAGTATGCCCATTCTCGAGGTGGATTGAAGCAGGGCCCTGTTCACACCCAGATGCATTTAGAGCAGCTAAATTCCTAGTGAGGGAGCTCTTCCCCAGGTGGTGAGTGTGCGAGGTACTGAGGTCAGACAATGGCCCACATTTCGCAAACGAAATGTTCCAGCACATCACATCCTTGCTGAACATCAAACATAAATTTGCATGTGCATACCATCCACAGGCCAACGGTATATGTGAACGTCTGAATGGCCTATTAAAGGAGGCAATTGCAAAAATACAGCAAACAACAAAGAAGAGTTGGTTGTATTGCCTTCCATTAGCCCTATTTGAGCTAAGGAATAGACCAGGTTCTGACCACCACCTCACCCTTCACGAGGTGGTTACCGGACGTCAAATGCGCCTTCCCCTAACGCCAACATCAAGAGCATTTACCTACCACGAGAGTACTGCGAGTGTCCTTATTGATGAAATGTACCAATATGTGTCTTCTTTGATTACTAGTGTAGCGTTTGTGTCTCAACAGCTCGAGCGCACGCAGGGCGGGTCTAACAGCGATCAACAAGAGGACGTGGATAAAGAATTGGAAAAGGAAAGACTGTGCAAAGTTGCTAAAGGTGACCACGTACTACTTCGCAATTTCAACAGAAAGTGGAACAGTCCACGATTCACTGGCCCCCATCTGGTAGAGGAGGTATCAACGAGAGCAGTAAAGCTACAGGACAAACGTGCCTGGAACCACCTACACGACGTAAAGATCTACAAACTCCAGACCCGCCCCAGCGCCACCGACAGGGCCACTGGAAGAACAACGACAGCGTCACCAACGGAGGAAGAGACTTCTACCACAACTAACGGCCTAAGTGTCCCTATACCCTGCCACCCCCCAGATTGCCCAGAGACAACTATTAGAAAAGAAAGGGGTGATCCCCATACCACTCACCCCATGGTTAGATGATCAAAGGGTAAAGAGACTTCCGCCAGTTGAGCCCCAAACCCTCTGCCCATTGACCCTCTACCCACTGTAGTAATAACGGAACTGAAGGACATTGTTTTGCACATATACACATGTAAACACCTGAATGTTCTCTTTCTTTTCTCTCGCACATGCAGGTAAAACGTATTATTGTACTGTTAAGAAAGTAGATAACTAACCAATTCACTGCCCAGGAGTAGATGGTACCCTCAGACGATAATTACCTAGGAGAATTGTCACACCAATTTGTATATGAAATAAAACGGCCAACGTACCTGAAAAAAAGGAGGGTATGTGTCTACTACACAGCATTCCTCTTGGCCATAGAACATTCAATGCCCCACCTCCAACCATACTTGCCTGCCCTAAGAGATAGATTGCTTAGATCGGCGTGGGAACAGCTCTTGGCCTGGGCACTGAATGACTACTTGATGGGGAGAGCTTAATAACAATAACTAACCTTAATAACGAGCATATTAAGAATTTTCAGGCGGGCAACTGTAACGTCGCAAGAATAAGCTGCCGAACTGCAGCAAGGCAAGAGCAAAATGCCGGTGAAATTAGCATTTGTAATAAAATTGATAAGGATTTTAATGATCACCGGGTTCTTGGCTGCCTCTGTATGGCAGTACAGCTATGCTATCAATATTATTGCTGTACCCAAACCTAATACACCCCCACCCCCAGCTGCAACAGGTGTTATGTCAGGTGGTACTAGTAAAATCCCACACAAGGAAAATAGAGTTAAACGCAGCACATACTCAGATAATAAAGGCATTGACAACTACGTACAAGATTCAGCAAACATCTCAAACAACATATGGTATCAACACATGACCCACATAGGTAAGCAGACAACAGAAGACAGCTGCTACGTTTGCTCCTTGATCCCATACGCCATGAGCGCTTCTCGAACATTTGTTGCCACGGAGATAGATGGAAAAATAGCACGATGTATAATATACCTGGCACTGTTCCAGACGAAAGGAAGATTTCAAGGGACAGTGGTGCATCTGGTGTGGAAAACACGAGATACATATCCATATGAAAACAACTTCCTCAAGACTTATTTGAGTTACCACAAGAGCAGTTTACATGCTGAAGGATTCAAATACATAACAAGTGGTCCTGAAAAAGGAGAAACAAAGAAAGTAACACTGCAATACCTACCATGTGATTGGTACGCCACTGAAGTCCCTGGTAAAAACGGATGTTGGCAAAGACCACTGATGATAATAACATGGAAGGTGTACATGGACAACAAATGGGACATAGGAGTGGTTGGCAGCAACATGGTAACAAGAGAAAATATTTCAACTATTGATGGACATAACCATAGATGTTGGATGACTTGGATCAAGTACGTACCCATGCTCACGTGGATGGAGAAGGATGAAGACCCAATAACAATACTGCCGCTAACTGCGCCTAAGGTATGCTACCAACATAAAGGAGAGGTGGATGTAGGATACAATACCAACTGTGAAAGCGTGATGGAGTTACCTGAGGGGGGAGCAGGAACAGCAGTAGTAATGGACCATTACTGGGCCTGTGGAGACAAGGCGTATCACACACTGCCCCCTTTGTGGAATGGTGTATGCACTATAGTACACGTTAATGTACCATCACTAGTGGTACCCCAGAAGCATGTGAATATGGCGAATTTCCCCAAGATGGATGAAGGGAACAAAAGGAAGAAGAGATCTGCACAGCCTCGGAAAGGGCCAGAGAACAGACGCAATGGCAACAACAATGTCCTCAAAAGAAGGAAAAGACAAGGAGAACCTCTGACAGGAAATTACCTGTGGGGAAGGTCGGAAACAGCACTGACCTCAATCCCGCCGGAACACAGACTATTCAGCAGAGCAGCTATGTTCTTCTCCTCAATAATACATCCTGGACTGCAGGCTTACGCAAACGCAAAATGGCTCCAGATAACTAGGTGGGAACTAATGATGACAATTAACTCTACAGTAAATGGATTCAACGCAATAAAAGAGGAATTGCGAGCAGTAAGAATGGTTGCACTACAGAACAGATATGTACTGGACCTCCTCACAGCAATGGAAGGAGGAGTTTGCGCAAAGATAGGACAATCATGCTGCACATTCATTCCTGCTAACGATGCTGACAATGGTACACTCACAGAGTCTGTATCACAATTGGCCCAGATGCACTCAAAAATGATGGATGAAAGTAAAGGTGTGAAAAAGGATGAGAGCTGGTTTTCAATATTATGGTCATGGATGCCATATTGGCTGTCAGATGGACTGAAGATTATAGTTGGATTTACTATCTTGGCTGGAGCTACACTGATCATAATAAGATTTTGGAAAGCCCGGAAGGCACGCACCACAGACGAGATGATCGAAATGGTTGGTATACACCTCTTGATGCCAACAGATGATGGCCAACACACAGGCACAATCATAAAAGAGAGAGAGAAGTTGCGCAACCAGATCATCACCAACCACCTGGACCCACCATCTGTGAAGCTCGAAAACCCAAGAAACCCATGGAGCTACATAGGGAAATGGGTATACTGCACTCCTGGAGGAACCTGTGAATATATGTATTGGTCATTTGAAGACCATGTTAACCACTATGGACATTTGGGAGGAATAACTAAAATATGGAGAGTAAGAGGAGATAAAGAAAAGGAGAAAAGGATATATTTGTGGTCGACAAGTCGACCAGAGGGGGGACTGAAGTGGGATAATGGAAGACCAGGCTCCCGCCCTTCCCCTCTCGCGCTTGGCCTAGAGGATCACGGCCTAGACATCCGCCACGAGAGGAGTTTGCCTATCTACCAGACGACCAAATACCCTGGTACAGGAACATACGGATGTGCCCATCTACCTGCACAGCAGCCCGCCCTGTCCATGCCGACACCTGCGGCACGGATCAACTCGACTAAACCTACACGTCGTTAGAGATGCCATAACGACCTAGCCAACGGTCAGCACACCTGTGCAAATATACACACCGGACACTCCCACACCAATCTACACGAAGAATATACTCAGTGCTATGACGTAGGCGACAGACATACTCATGAACGTGCATCTTTATTATTTTCCACATAGGCTCTCAAAATGCAGAAACGCAAGACGCATCATAAACTTATCTAAAAAGGCTTGCTCACGCTTCTTCTAAGAACCATGTACCATAATGAAGAATATAACGGAGACACGATACTGAGGATAGAGCAATATGATATCGTAACCTAAAGCGCTCTGCATCAAGCGGTTCCACCTATGCACCAGGCCCAAGTAGGCCGCAAGCAAAAGCTTCCATGAACATTGAAAGAGCAAAAACTGGGTTGCTGACCCTGCAGAATGAGCCTGGCGAAAGCACACCGCCAAGGGCACGATGTTGCAATCTCGCACGCTGCAAGCCAACGCCAAGGTCGCACATGCAAGATAAACCAGGCACACAGTAGGAAAAACAATATTAATTATGTTGAATTTTGCCTCAAACATGGTCCCACCTCACGTGACAGAGCCAAACCTGACAAGATGCCAAGCCCAGAAGGAAGGAGACGCCTGAATCCCACGTTTCAAGACACAGGCAGATACAATTAAAAGACTCATTGGACATCTGCAGCAGTGGGAGCAGTCGACCTCTCAACATATGAATAAATCCTCACATTGTTTACACCTACCCATATTAAAACATTGTTGCAAATTACAGGTGCTCCGCGAGCTGGGAACAGCGGTAATCCCAGACTGGGAGGCTCGCGAGCGGACCAATTAGAACATGGGGCTCTTATCACTGACGCCATTAACATTGACCAATCCTCAGAGGTCTTCATGTAACAATTTTCATGTATCAAATTGAAGGGACAGCCCAGGTATACCACCTGACTAACCCTCAACCACTAACACCGTTCTCTATATGTGCGCTATACTAGCCCTACCACTCGAGTAACCAATCCAGAGTGGAGATAGGTTTTTTGCTAAACTTTCCAAGTGACGCAAGTAGCGCGTCATACTAAGGTAAAAAGGGCCTGCGAGCCCCACGATTGTGTGTGTGTCAGGACGGACGCGTACGCTCCTTGACCCATCCCTGCCGTTTGTCTAATAAACAGCAGAGTCACCTTGCTTCTTGCGTGTGTCTCATACTCTATCTCTTTTTGGATATACGGGAGGAGTTGGGGCCTCCCTGCCCGGAGGTCTGCGGACAGCCCGGCCGACCCCGGCAGAATTTCCCCCCGACAAACTGATGGAGGCCCACGGTTTGCTAGACTCCCCAGCACTTGTTTTAACTGCCACTAGTAGCCGAGAAGATGGTCTGCCTTTCTCCCCGGTTTTCTCTGGTAAAAGGCACATTTCATGGACGTCCCGTAATGGCATAGAAGTTAGCCTCGTGTCCTGCAGTGCCAGTATATTAAATATGTCTATCCAATTCTGTGCATAGCTTTGAAGATGTGAGTGCACTATGGTATTCCAGTTGGCCAATGAGACAGGGTTGGATTTGACCAATTTTGGTGGTTATGCCATCATAGGGTGAGAGGAAGTAGGAAGAGAGGAATCTCTACTGTCGTATGGAGCCCAGGGAGCCCCTGGTGTGAGTACACTTACAGAGCAATCCCTTTTCGGGCACTCAATTTGGGTCTTGTGCTATAATAAAGCCCATTTTAAAAAGATCAATTTTAGCCTTCCAGATTGCA
Organism: Ambystoma mexicanum; assembly: GCF_040938575.1. NCBI lineage: Eukaryota > Metazoa > Chordata > Amphibia > Caudata > Ambystomatidae > Ambystoma > Ambystoma mexicanum. The sequence continues at coordinate 1,191,302,369 of NC_090931.1, read as the reverse complement.
TTTAATACCACCCCAAGGGAATCCACAATCTGACTATGGCACGATTGAAGTCTGATAGAAATTCTACCTGGTCTATATCACAGGAACATATATCTTCCAACTCTATCACTTTGTTTAAAATGTTCAGCACATTCCTTCTATTTAAATCATATTTGATGAATGGTGCTTCTCGACACTTCAAAATCAAAGTGTGGAAGCAAGCATGTTTGAGGTGGTTAGAACCAAAATCTTTATGATTTGCTGAGACTTGCTCAACGTGTGATGCATTCTGCGTCAAAGAGGTAATGCATTGATGATTTTCAGAATGGTGACCCAAAGGTGCACTTGACTGCCAGCCAAAATGCACCTTAGTCACACCATCAACTGGACCACAACTGTTTGCTACTAAGGCCCTAGACTGTTTGGGTAAATTAGGCTGATGATCCAGAGTCGTAGTTTTAGTAGATGTCTTAGATGGCAACGATTAAAGACGATTTACTAAATAGGCGTCTACTGCCTTTTTCATGTGATCAATTGAATAAGAGAAGTTTGAATCATTACGATTTATAGATTTGGGCACAGAAAGAGCAGGTTGAAACGAGGGAACAGAGGTAATATCTGAGGCCACTAAGCCAACTCGTTTGTCTGATTGTTCAATAGCCTGTATCAGTTCATTCAGCGACACATAGGACAACAAGGGCTCCTGGACGGGAGCATGAACGGCCAATGTGGGACTCGCCACTTTAGATACTAAAACTGTACCTGCCGCCTCCACAGGTTTCATGTTACCTATTGAAATTGCTTTGTCATCCGTAACAATTTGAGAGGGAGTTTCTGACGATGCTCCAGATTTTGTTACAGCAATAGCACGGAAAAAAGAGCTCAGCGTGTTTTTGGAATTGTTTTGAATAGACACAATATTTTTTTACTTTTTTTACGAGCTGAGGGCTGTTTCAACTTCTTGTTGTGAGTGGGGCTGCGCCCTTTATGAGAGTCCCGCCGTTGCTCCTCGTCTGACAAAATTGTCTAAGGGGAGCATTGATCAATCGAGTCCACCTGATCCACACTAACCCATGAATCATTTTATGTATGTTCCGGGATACTCACTAGAGCATCCGTTACTGGACAAATGATTTGCTGAAATAAAGGTAGTATGGAAGGAATATTTGCAGCAGCAGCCACACTCTGACCTGTGTCTTAGGTCTTTATTAAGTGAAGTGGATTGCAATGTTATCCTAGCTTAGCTGAGGACGAGCTTCGGAAGCGGCCTCTTTGAGGAGACGTGTAGTGAGTCTTGTGATTCACGTGAGGCGCGGCTTGAGGCAGGGTCCTTTACTCTATTAACTCGCCTCGGAAGTGGATGCAGGTTGGGCGAGCGAGCTGAGCCGAGCTGTGTGGCTCCGTGGCTCCGTGGCACGATTGACAGAGTGTACTCGTGCGCAGTGACTTTGTGCTATCTCTCCTTTTGGCCCCCCTTTCCATCTAAGTGCTACGGCGCGGCGAGGTGCGGTCGAGGACGGCCGCCGTGAGCTGGAGGAAGAAGAGGCGATCCCTCGATATCGGACTCGCTACTGGTAATGCTCACGAGCGGCTCAGTACCTGAGGGAGGCGGTCAGGTCGGTCTTCAGTCCTGTAAGTAAACCCTCGCTGCGCGCAACGCAACATTGCTGTTGCTATTGGCGAATATACTGCGATATAGTGACCGTGCACCGTGAGCGGCGAAGGTGTGCAGTGATTGCTGGCGAACCCGGCCATCAATCACTGGAGGCGCCTTGAACCTATTTCTGGCGCACTTCCATCAAGCTCTTAGGGTTAATTTCCGGGTGTACCCAAGAGTTGGTGGTGCTAAAGTGTGAATTGGATATCTCTTTGATCGCGGCTTGCTACCTCTTTCTGATTTTAGTAGTGGGGGTGGCCTGCCTGATTGTAATAAAAGCGAGCACTTCGGGTGCACCAGTCACCACTGTCATCTATACCGTCTGTGACCTTCTCCCTTTAAATTTGCTGGATTAGGGAGACTTTAATGGCAACCTAAGCCATTGATTCCAAAGGAGTCGGGGGGGGGATTTTCCCATTAATTACGTAATTGGATTAATTTAGCCTGTGGACTCCAGAATAGTGTGGATGGCTCCCTCTAAAAAATCTGCCATATCCAAATACAATTTAAGGAAGAAACATCAGCAACCAGCTATTATGCCCATAATGGAAGAATCCAAAAATAAGAGGAACAAAAGCAAGAAGGCAATTCCCAGAGACCAAGGAAAGATTACTGGCTTTTTTCCCTTAAATTTACCAGTCGATGTCAATTCTACAGCCCTCGAGACACCTTTGGAACCAGTGATCAACACTTCTAATCTTGGTAGTTTGATTAATTTTGAAGATATCGACAATAACTCCCTATTGGACTTATGCTTAAACATACAGAGGGGCATGACTCCTCAGACAGTAGTCCCCTCGGAGATCACTGACCTTCCTGTGACAGAGAGTCAGACCAAAGTCAGTGATAAAATATTCCATCAAGCTGGGACACTGGAGAGACTATCTACATCACCTAACCTGGCCATAGATACATCCATGGACAGGGAAACAGAGAAGGCCAGCAGGAATTATTCTGACTTGCCAGAAATTGCCGAATTACAAGCTTCTGTGGCATCCCTGCAGTTTGCACTAAAAATATTATTGCAGATGTCGGGACGCATATTGGCAAACACAAATACATTGATGGTGCCAACGAGCAGAGACGGAATCTGGTTGAAGAGGCAGATGGTAATCTATCCGAAGCCATCTTAATAGCAAATGAATTGCACGAAAGCCAACTCCCTGATCCCAATATTGCTATAACAGCAAATACACCATCTACTCGCAAGCAACATAGAGTGGCTAAGCAAGCAACTGGTGGTATTAGATCAAGTAGCCACGGGTCTCCCACATCAGTGACGGATAAGCCTATCCATCGCTCTAAAAAAGCAAAAAAAAGAGCCGTCCGGGCGAAGAAATGAAGGACTATAGGAAATGGCCGCTTAACGAGTTGGCTGATTGCAGAGAACGCAGAAGTCCCCGACGGGGCAATGGAACTCGAAAATTCAATAACTGAAACCATACCTGATGACGATGTTATCACAGAGAAGGCGCTTAAGATAGCGAGTGAACATGGTAGTCCCCACAATTCAGCTCTTATCGATACAGATACTATAAAAGAAAATGATGTAGTATGGGGAAATCGCACTTGCATTATCAAAAATGTATACCAAACTGATAAAAGCGCATGGCTCTCACGGTCTGAATTTTTGAAGAGACTGTTCTCTGTTCCTCAATTGAGAGTATTGCAATCAGAAGACTTTCAATTTCTTGAGCCCTTGACAGGATCATATCCTAAGGTTTCAGCTCTGCATTGTAAATTCATATCTACTGCCCAATTATTAAGGACATATAAAAAAGAATTGAAAACAGTAGACATTGAGGTTGATGCTGAACTGAAATACAATGAGCCCTGTGGTCCAAAGACTGAAAATGTTACAGACAGTCTAGCAAATGCCTGTCCCAATCTGCAAATTGGAAAAAAGATGGACAAGACCGAGATCCAATCTGTACTGAAATGGTTGACGGAGGCTCTATCTAAAGTTGAATATGACCACTGAAAATTAACGCTGGCATCATGGAATTGTAGGGGTTTTTCCCATCTCTTAAATGAAGCGGGTTCAATTGCCCAATTATCTCACTATAACTGTATTTGTCTACAAGAAACATTTGCAATGAACCCCTTATTTTTGGACGGGTATAAGGGATACCAGGTTTATGCTAAACGAGGTGTAAGAGGACGGCCCTTTGGGGGGCTATGGATTGGTGTTGCTAATTGGCTAGGGTCAACAAGGATTGATGGGAGGCAAGATGATCAAATGGTGGCCGTCGAGATAGTATATAAAGATTGGAAGCCTATTGCAAAGTATTTGGTTGTGTGTTTATACAATCCACCGGGGGCAGCATGTCGAGAGTCCCTACAGGAAGTGTTACACGAGCTATTAGCCAGCTGGTCAACCATTGAAGGGAATGTAGATATCTGTGTAGTTGGAGACTTTAACACCCATATGTTGGGGGGAGAGTGGAAAACGGCCAACCCAAAGCTGTATGAAAAATGTGTTATGAAACATAATAAAATAGAGGGTGAAGGTCTAGATTGGGAGCACTTTTTCTTTAATTGGGACTTTGTGATGGTAAATGGCCGTACTAAAAGTGATTATCCTGGTAGACATACATGGAGTAATGGCTCCGTGTGCAGTACCCTGGATTATATTTTTGTTTCATCTAGTATGATGCACCATGTGGACGATATGATAGTAATTCCAAACAATTGGAGTGACCATGCTATTATGGCATGTTTTTTTGATTTCCATGTAGCACATACTCAGTTGAGTTATATCGGTGACCTAAAAGTTAATCATGCCGGGACATGTATTCGATGGTCAGATAAGAATGTGTTACGTGCTGACGAAGCCATACATAAAAACTGCTATCCCAATCTGGAAGAACTTAAGATGATGTCCATTGATGGAGTCGAGAATTGGATCCACCTGTTCTCAGACAAGTATGCTACTACTCCGGTTAGAACTATGATAAGTGAACAGGAAAAATTGCCCACTTACGATAGATTCATCCGTGATGCTAAAAGAACTCTGAGGGCTCAATTAAGAAGAGCTAAGCTCTCTAGCTCAACCTGGAACAACTATAATATTATATCTAAGAAATTGACGAATAAATACAGGGCCATTATTAAGGCAAAAAAAGCTTCGACAGAAATAAATCCTGGCAAAGGTTAGTGCAGACTATCTGCGCTCGTAAAACTCGAAGCATATGGGCACTTCTTAATGAAGCCAGAGGGAACAAAACTCGGCAAATAGTTAATCCCATTTCCAGTGATGAATGGACCATGTTCCTAGAAATTCGCAATCTTGTGCGCAGAAACGTGGAGACAATCCCACTGGGCAATATACCAACTGAGCCCACGATAGATATCTCCTTTGATTCCATACTTACTACAATTAAATTGCTGAAATCTTCCAGGGCACCTGGACCAAACGGGCTGGCTAATGTCGTAATTAAGAGTAACCCGGATTTTTGGGCCACTTTAATGAATATACTGTTTTCGAAGATTCTGAGGGAAGGAAAAGTCCCTTGCTCTTGGCAATCGGCCATTTTAATACCTATATATAAAAAAGGCAACCGTATGGACCCCAACAATTATAGATTACTTTCTATGCTGGATAGCACTAGTAAAATATTCGCCTCTCTCTTACTGAAAAAACTTCAGCTTTGGGTTGAGCGGGCTAATATCCTATGTAAATTCCAATGTGGCTTTAGGCAAGATTATTCTACTTCCCATAATCTTTTAGTTATGGACTATATGCGTACCAGAGCCCTACAAAGTGGACAACCTCCCCTATATGCACTATATATAGATTTTAAAGCAGCATTTGATTCCATTCCCCGAGAAAAACTCTGGCTGAAACTACAAAAACTCGGTTGCCCAGATGACCTATTATACTACCTTAGACTTCTACATCAGAACACCAAGGTGAAACTAAAATTAGATCACAGAGGCCATATGTCGAATGAAGTTCAACAGAATAGAGGGGTAAAACAGGGATGTGTGACTGCCCCCTTAGTATTTAATCTATACGTACACGACATCCCTGCGACTATTGCCCTGGTTAAGAACTGCCCACCTAGTATTGGCAAAACCCCCTGCTCTGTGCTTGCATATGCTGATGATTTGGTGATCTTTGATCACACAATCAGTGGCCTACGTAGATCAGCCACAGCCCTCTGGGATTACTCTGAACAAAATGGGCTTACTATCAATGTTGAGAAAACACACGTGATGAGATACACAAGTAAGAGATCCGCTCGTGTCTCGCTCCGCATCGATAGTGTCGTAATCTCCTATGTGTCGGAATATAAATATCTGGGGATAGAATTTGAACCCAGAGGTGAATATTATATATGTAAACGCAATCGAAAAATAAGAGCAGCACAAATTATGGCTCTATTTAAAAATTTTACAACTAAACAGGACGGTTTTACCTTATGGGGTACTCGGCATCTATATATACAAGTATTAGCGCCCATGATGATCTATGGCCTGGAATCCCTGACTAAGATGGACTTAAATTGGCTACAAATCATTGAGGGAAAGTTTTGGAGAAAGATATTGGGACTTCCGGCATGTATCCCTATGTCTCTGCTAAGACTAGAGCTGGGACTAATATCATTAAAAGCACAGATACTAAGGAAGAGAGCCGGGATTTACCTAAAAATGATGAATGATACGGGCAATGCCCTATTAACGGCATTTGCCCTGAGGAATAATGAAGATCATACCATTAGTGAATTTAAAAAACAAATGGAACAATTGCTCAGTGAAATCTGTTGCAAACAACGTGAAGGGATCTACACGGAGGCTATGCAGGCTTGCATGGGGAGACGGGTAGAGCTCTGGGACTGGCTTGAGAACTACGAACATCTTCGTAAATTAAAAAGGTATTCATTTGTGCAAAACAGGTTATTTACGTTTAAGAAACCACAGAAATATCTGACGATCTGTCCGTCTCATAGGCTCAGAAGGTTTATATTATTACTGAGAATAGAATACCTCCCCACAATGACGACCAAGGGTGTAATAGATAAGATCCCCAGAGAACAACGCTATTGCCGTCTCTGTAAGAACCAGGAAATCCTCGAGACACCCAAGCATGTCCTCACTGAATGCCAGGTTATGTACGATGACATAAAATTTTACCTGGGAAAGTATGTGCACAATTGGGAAACCATAGGGAGCATGTTGTTTTGGAACTACTGTGTTAACACTAATAGTATATGTTTGCTAACCGCATTATACTCTATTTGGCTAAGAGTGGAAGACAAACTGGACATATCTATATGAGGAAAGTTAGTCTTCGGCTAGACTCGGGTTTCATAGGGAAATGGAGTCTGTTTTAAGGAGGCCAGACCCTTCTATTTAATATGATATGCTTACTGGATTTGAAAGCACATTATGTGTATCTTAAATTGTTAATAACATAAGAGACAAGGAATAAACTATACTCAAGTATAATCGTACTGTATTGATCTATTTGTAGATTCTTAAAATATTTTTTATTGTTTTGGATAATGTTTAATCTTTTTATTGCATTATACTGTATATTTTAGTTTGAATGTTATTAAAATGTAGATGTGTAAAGTTTATTATTTAAACTAAAACACATTAAAGATATTATTATTATTATTAAGTGAAGTTGTCTCAAGGCAAGATGTGTTATTCATCACAAGGGAGTATTCTTGAAACCAGACGCCAGCGATTGCGATATTTGTTCAATTTGAATGGTTTGTTGAGCTACTTTTGCATTAAGTGATTCAAATAATGTATACAGACTAGTAATTGTGGTATTAATAGCTGCTAGTGTAATCTCTATCATAGAGTGAGTAGGTGTCAAATTTTTTCTCAGCAGGAACCGGGATTGTCTGCGCCGTGTAGGTTGTGCATATGATATAGAGAGAGCAAATCAAAGAATCCATGGAGCATCTATCATGGTGGTCAATCTGTTCACTATGGGCCTCATTACACGGTAGGCGGTAGGGATTTACCGGTACCGGTAAAATACCGGTACCGGTAAATCCCTGCCGCCTTACTACGAGGTCCCTTAGCGGGTTGGAGTTTTAACGCCTGCTTTTTGCAGGCGTTAAATACCAACCCGCTAAGGGACCTCGGAGCTAATTACGGCACCGCTAAATTGCGGTGCCGTAATTAGCGCCTTCCCCATTCCCATTGAGCCCTATGGGGCAGAAATGGGAATGGGGAAGGGCAATGGCGGAAGGGGGATTTACCGCCCCTCCAACCTTGGGATGGGGCGGTAAATCCCCTTTCCGCCAAGGCGGTGCCGGTATTTTACCGGCATGAGCCATGGCGCTAATAGCGCCATGGCTCACCGCCTACCGTGTAATGAGGCCCTATATATTGATATGGGGATTCACATTGGCTCACAAATATCAAACTGTCTGATCCATCTCTACTTGGATTTTGGACATGCGGATATAACCGATCCTGTAACTCAGCCGTTGATGGGGATGATGAAGTCTCCGTCACTGCCGGGTGCAAGATGGTATGATCAGAGACAAAATTGAACAAAGGCAAAACCACACAAGAACAAGATTGCAAACTCGCTGGTTTAGTACTCAAAAACCGATTGGAACACTGATGTTTCTCATTTATATTTAACGGGGACCATGGGGCTCGCACCGCCTTTACTGCCGATTTGGCTTCGTAGCTAGCAGGCAAAGCGCCAAGACCCTGCATGTCTTTAAAGGAAGAGACCGGAATGAGAGTTATCGTCTTATGGGACATGCGGCTAACTTTCATGCTCTCGGCAGATGCCATGGTTGTGGGTGTGTCTAAGTAAAGGGGCATGCAAGATTTCAAAGATTAGAGGTGGTTTGGCATACAGGTAGTTGTTAACTACAAATAGTCTGAGAATAAAACAACTCAACATGATGACAACTCACCACCTCCAGGGGAAATAGCCAGTAGTTAATTGAAATAACAGCTACAAGGAAGAGTGCAAGACGCTGCTTGCCGTGACACTGCGGCTAAGTGGGCAAGCGATACTTAGGAAAAATACTTGCAAACAGGTGCAAGGTGTGTGAGCGTTCCGAATATAAAGACACGTCAATGGGAGGTTCCAACAGTAGGCATGCCTTCCACCAAACCAAAACACACCTGAAAAACAAAACACAGGTGTAAGAATGGACACTTTGCTTGGTATCACCCGCCATTGATTGTCTGTTGTAAATTCACCTCCTGTTAAAGGGAAATCCAAGCCAAGCCAAGTCCAAGCATTCCAGAGAGGCCAAGCGGTACTTAGGAAAGGTACTTGCGAACAGGTGCGCATGCGCATGTGCGCAAGTGTTCTGAATATAAAGACACGTCAATGGGAGGTTCAAACAGTAGGCGTGCCTTCCTGTTAGGGAGAATTCTCCAGAATGGCTAATATCCCTTGCCTACTGAGTCCATCAGCAGCTTTGCTGGATTTCTTGGATTTCTTTTTTACACCTAGTAAGAGTGTGAACCTTTTTTCCCCACTCTTAGATGTGTTTTGCTGTGTGTTTTACATTTTTGTGTTCATAGACTGTGGAGTCTCACCTACTCCATAGGCATCATCTTTCTACTGTATGTCACACAGCACCTTTAGTGCAGTGACACAGGGTTGTCTTTTTCAGGCTTCCCACTTTAAACTCCATTTTCTGGGACTGACTACTGTCTCCCAGAACATGTAAAGTTGCCATTGATTGTATTAGTCTTTTTAAATACACAGACCCATTACAAACTATATTCTAGAGAGTACTGGAAAGGGTTAATAGTTATCAATTTTTGTCTGTTTCACATGGAACATTATTTCGTTCCACTTTCTTTAAGATGTTTTTCCTACCGCGGACTACGAAAATAGCCTTGGTACTGTTTTAGGCTATGTTAGTAGTCTCGAACTTTAATCCGCTGGACCCCTTTTAATTTTATTTGGTTCCAGCTGGGATTATTTGCCATTTCTTTTTGTAAAGGTCTTTCTTGTCTTTTACTCTGTGTGCCAAACCAGGTTTTGTTCCTTTTTTCACCGTCCTTTGGCGGGCTTCTGCACAGAAGCCCTCCTTAGGCACCTGAGTGTCTGGGTGGACAGGATGTGATGGAAGGGTTTTAGGCCCCCTGCACAGGGTCTCCTTGGAGACCCAAATCATACTCTTGTATGATAGGCTAGGTGTCTGTCCTGCCAGGACAGCCACCATGCTGTGTGATTGACAGCCAGGCTGTGTGAATGGGGTAAAAGTGCATAAAAACCATGTCTCTGCGACTTGGAAGGCAGCCTCACCACTGGATCGAGAGTACCGAAGAGGAGCTAAAGGAAGAGGACTGCTGCAACTACTGAACCTCCCGGTGATGCCCTGCTGCGGGTCTGAATCTCCTAAACATCGATGACAGAGAAGATCTGCAAGGAATCTTCTTCCCTTGAGCTGGTGGGACCAACCAGTTCACCAAACACCAAGCAAAGCCTCCCTACCATGGTTGAATTTGCTGTGCATCGCTGCAGTGAACTGGATAGCCAGGAGGACCGGACCCTGTTTGGGTTTTAAGGAGCGCACCTTTTTTGTGTCTCTTTACTCTGCTGCTGGTTTCTTCCCTGGGCAGTGTAGGACCCTCCGGTCTTCCTCCTTCTTCTCAGTCTGACAATCGCTTCAGGAACCATGAGTCTGCAGGACCTGCCAGGAACTTCTGCCTCAGCTACAGCATTCTTCTTCTACTAAGGTACTGTTTAAATCCGTTTTTTTGTTCCGTCTGACTGCGGTGAAAGTGTTTGAAATCTTTCGCTAATCCGAGGGCTTGTCCTTCTATACTCTTTTAAATAACTTTTCTTCTGACCAACCTCGTTTCGAACTCTTGGCAAAGACTTACCCGCAACTACTGAACTGTGTGATCCTCTGCAAATGCTCTGAACCATTAACATTGGCCTAGTCCTATTGACTTGAATCCTGCTTGTATTAAGCCTTTTCTAGATTTCCTTGCCTACTTATTTCTTGGTGCTGCTTGATTTTGAATAACCTTGTCTTCCCCTCCCTTTTTAAATTGCCAGAGTGCCATTTTGCTCAGACTTCATTTTGAGCTTAACTTGTCCATAATTCATTGGGTGGTGTGTGGTATATTAAGATTGTGATTTTCTGCTGCTTTGTATTAGTGAACTGTTTTACAACTGATTGTGTAAATAAATGTATATTCTTTTACTCAGAAAACTTGAGTCAGTGTTTGTTTGAACCATAGCAATTGCTGTCTTTTGTGTAACTTCTGATACTGCTCACTTTACTCTTGAGATAAGTCTGGCTGCTCAGCCATCGCTACCACTTCACTGTGTAGTACAGGTTTGTACCAAAGGTGAATTTGTACTTGCACCTGTAGTCTTAATAATGTGTGGTGTTCCCAAAGGGTACTGCATATGATTCTGCCTAACACTTCCATCAAACCAAAACACGCCTCCTGTTAAAGGGAAATCCAAGCCAACTCCAAACCTTCCAGAGCGGCCAAGCGGTACTTAGCGGTACTTAGGAAAGGTACTTGCCAACAGGTGCGCGCCAACCCATATCAACACAATTCCTGGAGCGACTCTGCAGGAGAAAACAAAATGAGTGTTGCACGTAGCTCAGCCAGGCCAGGAATGAAATACGCAGAAACACTTACAGACACATTTTGGAATTTAGCTTCCCATGATACCTTTGCGTACTAAAGGCTCATTCTGTGATATCACTGATGTCACTATTTATGCAAATATGGGGTGCCCACGCATCTTTTGCCGCCCAGGGCCCCACAAATCCCTGCACTCATGCATAAAAGAGTTGTTTTTTAGGTCAATGTAAACATAGATAAAAGGGGCTTGAAAAACTTGAGTAATTACTGTGTTGGCCCTGGTATTTCCCCATGCTTTACTCTTGCACTATGTTGATTAAGCGCTTTAGTAAAATCATTCTCTGTTTGGGGTTCAATATTTTTGTTACCGTCGTTTAATGAATATTACCTGTTGCCTTTTGATAAAAATGAATGCCTGTGCTGTGTGCATTCGTGAAATCGATGTCACCTTGTCTAAATGTTTAACATTTAAAACGTACGTATTTTTTTCGGAAGCGCGATAAATGGCAGTCCTTTCTTGGTTCTTTTGTTCCACAAATGGGTGTGATATACTTTGCAGGAGTTTGTAGCAACTCCCGGCTCGACTTGCAGTGCGACTAGCCATACTTCCCGCCTTTGAATCCGAAGACACCTTCCAGCTGCGTGCGGCCAACACGTACTCAGCCTTCCGATGCCTGCACTGCCTCCCGGTGGCTGGCCTATCAATATTGAGGAGGTTCCTGTTAGATCTAGAGACACCTGCACGCGCTCAGATGTTTAGAAAAGGTCTGACAGCATTGCTCTTGACAGCCGGCGAGGTAACCTTATCATCCCGGCCGCCTGGAATACACAACTGCAGGAGGCCCGGCCGATCTGCATACACCACCCACCTTCTCGCCACATTATTCTCGCTGTCTTCAAACTCGAGGAGAAAATAGATGTTCCCAGAAGTAAGTTCATAAAACACGGGCTCGGGAAAGATATTGCCTTTGGAAGGGAGCGAACGGATGCAATGATTTGTTAAGGTTGGAGCAAGGTGCTTCCAATGTACAGGCACTATTTTAGTACACGATCTAGGACATATTAAATGATTTCATTTATATGGCTTCCTTGGAGGGTTTCTAGCAGAGGAGTCCTGGCTCAGATGTATCTATGAGAAATAACAAGGGATTCGGTTCCGGAGCTATTCATAAATTCAAGCCAGCAGATTCCCCCGAGAAGGAACTTTAAAACACATGAAATACCAGCGCCGGGAACTCAGAAGAAAGGGCAGCCGTCTGCAAGTGAACTTTCGGAACATGAAAGCTTTTTTGTTGTGAAGCTCTGCGAGTTTTAAGTAAAAATGGTTTCAGAAATAACAACAACAGCAGGCAGCGCAAATAAAACTGCCACCGAGAGGTTGAGCGGCACCGCCGGAGAGTGATTCACTATATACATGACGACCATATCACATCTCCTCATCTCAGATACATATTATCAACAACACCTCCCATGAAAAATAACCATCACAATATATTTCGGAAGATTGCTCTTGAATGCAGCCATTGAAAGACCGGTTTCATTTGAGCTGCTAAGGGGCGAACACATACAGTCACATGCTACTGTTCTGAGGTTTGGACGAGAGAAAGTAATGGGGACTGTGAGGAGCTGCTCTGTACATTCAGACCAGTCAATGCTAATTATAAGACGGTGGCCCTCACTATAAGGTTAGCGGAATGGGTTTACCGGCACCGGTAAAGGTGCCGGTGCCGGTAAACCCGTTCCGCCATATTACGAGGTCTCCTCGCGGGACCCGCAATGGGTGCCTGGAAAAACCAGGCGTCCTTACCGGGTCCCGCGAGGGGACCAGGGAGCTAACAACGGGCCCGTCATTAACGGGCCCGTTGTTAGCTCCATCCCCATTCCCATTGAGCCCTATGGGGGCTCGAATGGGAATGGGGATGGACCGGGTCCGGGTTCCTCGGACGGGGAATTACCGGGTCCGCCAAGGTTGTGCTGGCACGGTAATTCCTCATTCGTGGAACCCGGGCCCGGATTGCGATATGGAGGCAATCATGCCGCTAAAAGCGGCATGGTTAACTCCAACCTTCTAATGAGGCCCGGTGTCTCTCAGTGCCAGCCTTACGCATGCTCACATTGGCACAGAAGGGGTCCGACCTTAGTTGAGTTTAACATCAGTCCTGTGTGTTCATAGGGCGCATAGGGCTGGAGGGCATTATTTGATAACCATGCACTACACTATTGGGCCCGCTGAGAAAGCCAAGTTTTTTTGATGTAGTGGCTCCCAGATTTAGCGTGAATGAGTACTGCGACATTCCATGGCCTTCCTTGGGAATCGGCATGTTCTTCAGAATGCTCGAGGATGAAGAGAACACGTTAATGACCATAGCACGTGTTTGGTAGGGATTTAACAAATAGTATGTATTGTATAGGTTTTTACATGCGCTTCTTTTTGTAAGAATGGTAGCAGTTGTTTTTTTTTTTTCATTCAGACTGAAGGCAAGTTTTTTTGCATGTTTTTTTGTCTTTCATTCAGACCTCCTTCTTGTATTCGTTTATAAAAGGTTATTAGCGAATGCCAAGAGTTACTTGGGAAGAATATAGCACCCCGATTTGAAGCTGGTAGGGGTCTTCTGAGTATTAATTACAATGCAAATTGGTGATACCATTGCCATTAAAATTTTTAAAAAACTGTACATATCAATATGTATGCAGGTATTAATGACGCATTAGAAAAACTATCCTCCAATAAAGTAGCATAACAGTGATCCGCTTCTTGAATAATTGTAAGTGCACTCGTTTCATCAAAAACAGTGCCATGCTTAAAAGTCTGGTACCATTTAAGATGTTATCCGGCTGCAGGCAGGAGTAACATAATGGGAGACATGGCCTTCCTCTGAGAGGGTTTCAGGGCATGATCCATCTGTGGTTTAATCGCAGGACCTTTTTGGTCGTTGACCAATAGATCGATAAAAAATTGTATGTATGAACCAACATCTGTTCTCTAACCTCCTGTGTGCTCTCTAGCCAACATATAGGCCCGCGTTACATCAGTCTTTACTGGTGCAATGTTTGCCATAGTGTAAAGTTCATATTCTTTAAATGCAATTTTGCACCAAGTTAAAGCTTGACCCGGTACTAATAACATTGATATGATATGATATGGCATTTGTAACGCGCCTATACACAAGTGTTTCAAGACGCGACGAGGCAGGGAGGGGGGAAACAAGGGGAAGACAGACAACGATCCTACTAGGCCAGGTGTCATTCAGATCGCGCAAGTGCAAGGGGAAGGGGAGGGGGGAAGTGCAGTACAAGTAAGTAGAATACAATAAATAAATAAATAGGGCCAGCTGGTGGCAAGTGCAAAGTAAGTGCAGACAAGTGCTGGGAAGGGGGGGATGTAGGGATACAGAGACAGTCCTGCAGTGCAGAGGTTGCCAGGGAGGCAGTGCAAGTGGAGAGTGGCTGGGCCCAGGACCAAGGTCGATGAGAGTGGCCCAGTTGCAGATTCAGTGAAGTTTCAGTGAAGGATTTAGCAGGGGAGAGGGAGAGAGAAAGCAGAGGCAAAGAGGAAGGTTTTGAGGTGCTTCCGGAACCAGAGATGGTTCTCCTCAAGTTTCAGGGAGGCAGGAAGGCTGTTCCAGAGGGAGGCCTCTGCCGCGGAGAGAGATCTACCCCCAGCTCATTGCTTCGAGAAGCGGCTAACCCTGAGGGAGTTGAGACGGATGAGCGAAGGGCTCGGGAAGGAAGATATTTAGGAAGAGAGAGTTGAAGGTATTTAGGCCCCAGGCCCCAGAAGGCCTTGTGGACAATGCAGAGGGTTTTGAACTTAATCCTCGCAGCCACTGGGAGCCAGTGTAGAGATTTCAGTCCTGGAGAGATACAGTCCCTGAGCTTGAGGCCAAGGACAAGTCTTGCAGTTCTGTTCTGGATGAGTTGCAGAGGGCGGAGAGTGGAAGCAGGCAGATTAAGATAGAGGCTGTTACAGTAGTCCAGCTTCGAGAGAACCAGGGCTCGGGAGACAGTGAGCTTTTGGGGGAAGGAGAGGAAGGGAAGAATACCTCTGAGGAGGTGCAGCTGATAGTGTGACTTCTTAGAGACGTCAGATATATGAGGAGAGAAGGAGAGTGTGGAGTCGAAGATGACCCCAAGGTTTTTTGCCTTGCAGGTAGGAGAAGGAAGAGGGCCAAGAGAGGCTGGGCAGAGAGCTGCAGGGAAGGAGGGAGTGGGTGTGCCGATGAGTAGAATCTCAGTCTTACTGGCATTAAGGCAGAGGTCATTGGCGGCACACCATTCCTGGATAGCAGACAGACAGTCAGAGATGAGGGAAGGAGAGGAGGAGGCCGAGGGTAGCATGAAAATGAGCTGGGTATCGTCCGCATAGCACTGATAGTTGGGGCAGAGAGCGGCGATGCGGTGGGCAAGGAGTGCCAGATACTGGTTGAACAGCCAGGGAGAGAGATTAGATCCCTGGGGGACACCACAGGTGGAGCAAAAGATGTCAGAGAGGAAGGACCCCAGTTGGACCTGGGAGGGTTGATTGGAAAGGAAAGAGGTCAGCCACGCCAGAGCCTGACCAGTGATACCCAGGTTATCACAGAGACGGTTGAGCAGGACGGCATGGTTGACAGTGTCAAAGGCAGAAGAGAGATCGAGCAGAATGAGAACACACGGAGTGTTGGAGTCGAGGTTCAAGAGCAGGTCCTCACAGATGTTCAGGAGAGCGATTTGTGTGCTTCTGGCAGCTCTGAAGCCAGATTGATGGTCGTGAAGACTACCAACAGATTCAGCATAGAGGTTAAGCTGGGAGATGGCCAGTTTCTCCAGGAGCTTGCCCAGGAAGGGAGTGATGGAGATTGGGCGATAGTTAGCCGGGCAGGAGGGGTCGGAAGAGGGTTTCTTAAGAAGAGGGTGCACAAGGGAGTGCTTGAGGGGGGATGGGAAGACTCCGGAGGCGAAGGAGTGGTTGCAAAAGTCAGCCAGGGCAGGAGCCAGGGAGTCGATGTGGTCCTTGATAGTTTTGGAGGAACAGGGGTGAACCTGTTTAGACAAGACTTTCATAGATCTGACTTGTCTGGAAACCTCGTCAGCAGAAAAAAGGGTAAAGGCAGAGAAGGAGGGAGGAGGGGTGGCTGCAGAAGGGCCAGAGGAAGAGCCGGGAAGAGAGGGAGGGAGGTAATAGGAGGAGAGTGAGGACAGGATGTCCTGAGTTTTAAAGATGAAGTGAGAGGCCAGTGCAGTGCAGAGGGCCTGGAAGGGGACAGGAGAGGTAGAGACTGCAGCAGGGTTGGCAAGCTCCTTGCAGATTTTAAAGAGTTTGGCCGAGTTGTTAGATGCTGCAGAGATGCGGGCTTGGATAAGGGCTCTCTTCTTGGTGAGAACGGAGAGACGGTATTGCCTTTGGAGCAGGCGGCAGGCCAGTTTGTCAGAGGATGAACACGAAGCACGCCATTTCCTCTCAGCCACCCTTCACCTGCACTGCACATTCCCTGTTAACACTAGTGCAAGCATTGCCCCGATGCACACCTGCATTGAAAGATTTTTTTTTTGCATTAGAGCAATTTATTGCCTAGTGCTAGTTGTGAGGAATTGCCATCTGGCAAGGCTTTAGAAGCCCTGGCTTTCTTGAAATGTTATTAATTAAAGGATATTGTATTGGCCCAATGGATAGGGCATGTATTTTTGAGCATATATTGACCAACCACATTTTTTTTCAATATATCTTACCTTTGATTTTATGATATGGAGGCACTCGATCCGCACGAGTAGGAAACTGCCATCTTGTGATAATCGCATCTGTTGATCAATCGCCCTAAGATCAAGTGCCCTTGTGGAAGCACATCATAACACATATCCCTTAAATTGACAAATTGATATGCTAAGCCCCTTGTCCTGACATTAGTGCACAGCATAGCAAAATGTCTGCTTTCAGCAACTATGCCATCAGGTCTCCTAACACAAAATACGGTAGATATGCACACACACAGAGTTAACATTTACTCGCTTTTCACAAAAAGAAGATAACGAGTTACAATTTTTAATAATTAATCACAGTTGGGAATTTAGTAAATCGTTATATTTCTTATTGAAACAGAAACAGTTTACTACATCGAATTGAGCTATTGCAACTTTTTTCGCACATAATCAATTGAAGAACAGATTGTTCACTCCAAGCCATAGTAATCATGTTTAGGTCAATGGTCACGTTACATGAAGTCTTTCCGATTTTTTTCTTCAATGTTTTAATACGAGTACCCAAATTGAGCAAGAAAAAGTTCAGTGGAATGAAATAGAATTCAATATAGTTCAATCATCACATGGCGCTCCGATTGGGAGAAAAATTATTTTTTACACATCCAAAGTCAAGCATTGCTCTCTGCATCATATGTTCATTGATGAAATGTGGGCATGTTTGTCCTGGTGACTGGCATTGCAAATGGGCAGAATACATCTTCACGATCATGACAGAATACCAAGATCATATTCCCGGTAGTGATAGTGATGTTCCAGTTTTTGTTGAAAAATCCATCCAACAGAAAATGGATTACCTGGCAGACACACATTTTAGGACACATGTATTTAGATGTACAAAAAGAAAAAATATAATTTAGTACCCATTGTCAAAAGAATTAACACTATCACCTGCATTTAAATAAAACATAACGTTTCTTGTAATCCACAGTTACAAAGGAATCATATAAATGCATCAGAGATTGATTTGTGCTTTTCAGTAAATATATAGGAAAGTGTCAGAATCAATTTTTTGGTGATGTATTTGAGCCAGTCCTGTGTTTTTCTTTGCACTGCATCCTGCCACGCTTAGCATAGTTCTCACAAAGTACAAATTAAACTAAAAGTTCCATTATTCAATTTGAAGCAAAAACCAAGACGTGCAATAAGACACATGTAAATTCAATAATTTTGAAGATATCTGTTGTGCTTGCATTGTGATCTATTCCCTATTTAAACCTTCTTTCTACGTGTTGTATTCTAAAAAGAAAAATCCCTGTCAAGTCGAAGATTAATGTAAAAGATCAGTTTGCGACAATCACACAGTTTCATAATTATTTTTATTTTTTTATTTTATTTACTTTGTGTACAATTGCATTTGCAATTTTTACAAGAATGTTGCAGATCATGTTAAAAGAGCCACACAATGGAGAAAGAAGCAACAAGGAAGAAGAAGAGTGAAAAAGAGGAGGACAACAAAAAGGAAGCAGAGGATTCAGACAGAAGGGACCAAGACAGAGACTGATGGAGCCGAGGCTGGCGGGCATAGTCAAAGGGTAGATGTTAGTTTGGCTGCGGCCTTTCATCCGGCCCCTCCGACTGGACAGTTAATCACAATGGCTGTCTGGGTGTCTATCTTTTCAAAGGCGATTTTTACTGTGGCTATTGTCCATTTTGTTTTCTCCACTGACATCAGCCTGTTCCACCATGTGGTTTCTTCTTCTTCTGTCATTCCCGGGAGATCTATGCAGAGGTTGTTCAGGTATGTGGCTCTTATCTCTCTTAACTCTGGGCATTGTAGCAGGAGATGTGTTATTGTTTTATTTGGCTGGGCACATAGTCTACATTCTTTGGTATTCGCTTGTAGCCTAATTGCCAGAATTTCACGTGCTGGGAAGAGGTTTAGGCGAGCTCTCATGTATAATTTCCTTAGTTGTTTGTTTGGAAATTTGTTGAAATATGCCATAGGCGTTTTTAATCTGTTCAAATTTGGAGGGAGATGTTTGGTTAGTTTATTTGATTGGGCTTTCTCAAGGGTTTCTATCCAATCCTGGGCTTCCATTTTGGATTTTACTCTTCTTGAGTTATCTTTTAGATTTTCTTCGGTGCATTCGATCTCGGTTAGCTTCTCTCAGAGGTTGTCTACCCACCGGTTTAGGACGGTTAGATGTCGATTTGCTATTTCGGTAGCAATGATTTTGTAGATCGGCGGGCTGTCAGGTACGAGGGTGTTCCTAAACAGCTGCATTGTGCATTGCAGCACTGTCGCTTCCAGGGAAAGTAGACCAAGCTCTCTCCTGATGATCTCCATTGAGGTAGCGTTGGGTAGTCCTAGTACCGTTTTCCATATGTAGCCCTCCAATTTCGTAATTATAATTAGAAAACAATAGACTTACATGAATTTTTGACTGTGCATTCTGGCAATGTAATATGCAGTTCGCTCTCAAGCTATTGAGAAATGAAACTAAATGTTACTTTGGAATTTTCACTCTGGCCAGTTCAGGGACGCTTTACAATCAGGCTCTACTTTCAGTCTTGAAATTTCCAACATCCCCTTAGCTTTCGGCTTCGCCTTTGCCTCAGAAATGAAAAATATGATTTTCCTATTACTATTTAGACATCGAGTTAAACATTAAAACAGTTGTTTTTCTCGTCACCATAATATATGTTTTATTAAACGTTAGAATGAATATACATATTATGTACCAAATCATAATAAATAAATTAATAAATAAAGATACCACGACTAAATGCCACACGGGAGAGTCTTCTTGGGTTATTTCTGTTCAGTCACTTTTACATAGCAAAGAGATTAGTGCTGGTTTTCCCAGTATTTTTTTTAAAATGAAAAATGAGTAACTAGTTGCTTTGCTAACAATGATAACTGTATATAATTGTTACTGATATTTGAACAACATAGTAAAAGATCACAAAAATGAGTAATCTTGGTCGACAATTGCAAAACAAAGTATTCTCTTACATTGTAACAGAGGCAATGAAGGAATGGGTGGAGTCAGATGGGGTCTCATGCGCACTCTCCAACAAAATAAATGATAGGTCACTTTGAATCCATCCCCATCAAACCTGTCTTTTGTCTACTCCACTTGCAGTTAGCTCTACTTCCATCAAATTCAATCTGCAGCCTTCTTTCCAATCAAGTAATTTTGTGTTTCATAATAAAAGCCAAGTACCCCCAGTCTCTTGTTTCTGTATTGTTCAAGCACATACCCAGACCAAAATAACTAGCGGCAGCACATTGAATTCTTCTTGTCCTGTATGACTGCTGCTCACTATCAAATGAAGGTGGTCAATTTAGCCAGGGCAATGCAAGTATAAAGTTTATTAAATATGACATATTAATTAAATAAATACGTAAGTCTAAAAATGTATATAATGCGTGCTAATTGGGAGGCAGGACGGCAAGTGAGTTTTTTTTTATGTTGTGGGTGGGATTCTTTGACATGGTGACATGCATAGGTATTGGGTTGTGGAATGTGGAGGCAGGAAGGAATAGAATGTGCTTATCGATGTTCCTTCACCTGTTCGGTTCTTTCAGTGAAGGCAGAACCCCAAACTAGTATCCATCAATTAATTTGCCTGCTTCTCAGCCTCTTTCCATTGCTCTATGAGCAAAAGAAGTAATAATACAGAGCAATATAATATAACATGCACCCTGATATGAAATAGCAAATTACGACATGAGGACACATCATGTATCATCATTCAACGTGTTCACTAATGTCATCACTAATGGTGAAATGCTTTTAATACTTTTGATATGTGTGGATGTTCCTTTGGGCACTTGTCTCTAAGAAACACCAAACATTAATGAAAAATATGCTTTTTGAAAAGAAAGTAATGTTAATAATTTTGACTCTATATACTTTGGAAAGTGAGTGTGGTGTGGAGTTTGTTATTGAGTCCAGTTGCTATGGAGGTTGGAGAGGCTGTATTGTCAGTCATGGGCCAATGCAGCATCGTCCATAGTATTTTACTAGCCCCCGAGACCAGAGGTTTCCAGTTCCGCCTTGTCTATGTGGTTTAAGATTGACATATTCATAGACATGTATTGTGAGGTGGTAAACGCCTCTTCTGGCATTTTCTACACAAACCTTAAGGAAAAAAAGGAAACATTGAAAGTCACTTTTGTCAATTGTGTGTGTCTATGATATGAATGTGGCAGTGTTGTACTTGGCACCTATGTGCCCTTTCTCATATTTGAACTCTGAAAAGAAACAATACAAAATGAAGAATAAAATGATACCCAAATGTATGTTTCATTTTCAAAATCAATATAGTCTATAATTTGTGTGACCTAGAAGTACAGTAACATATTTATCCTTCAAATGTATTCTTCACAATAAAAACTGATGTAAACATTCATACAAAGAAACATTGACTAAGAAAAATAGACTGAATCTTTTTTGCAAAACTAAACAAAAACATTTTAAATAAGAGAGTTTTGAACAAACATTTTAAAAGGTCTTGTTAAAAATGTGTACAGTTATCATTTTTGAAATAGAAAATTAGTTTTACCAGCAAGGGTAACAAAACATTTTTTTTTTAATCTTAAATAATGACTTAATCAAAAAGAGGAAGACATTTGCTAAAGCACACCACTTTGCTGGAATATTGATGTCACATTTTCCACAATTTCAGATTTTGGAGGGCAATTCACATTAGCAATGTTCTTCAGCATAAACTGTCCTATTTCAACACAATCTGTTGTCACTCTGTGGGTTAGCATGGCCAGCACATTCAAATATCTTTTACAAAGTCAAGTTGCATTTGCTCTAAAATTGGCATAGCAACCCATTCTTGTTTTCTTTTTGTAAAACCCATGGTGAAAGGAGGCATATCAAAATATCAAACTGTTCTTGGTTGTTTCCTAGCAACTTTGGTATTGTGAGCAAGTATAGCCAGTCTTGCTCTTGCCTCCATACTGTCTATGCGGAAATGTAACCTTTAAGGCGTCTACTTTAGTTACATATTATGGAGACTCTCTGAATCCCAAATGTGGCAGAATTCAGTGAGGTCCTCCAAAACTTTGGTAGCATTTTGACACACACTATCCTTGGAAGGGCTATGTGAGGAGGGGAGACGTGCACCAAAATCCTTTTCTTTTGATCCTGCTCTTCACTCAAAGATCCGTGTACATGCATGATAATGCTCGTTATCCACCCATGAGTGTTTGTTTGAACTATGATGGAGCGGTGAATGTCACATTTCATCCAGAATCTGAACAGAAACCTCATAAGTTTCTGAACAAGCCCAACATAGCTGTTTGCAGATGAACGGTGACCATTTTAAAATGTCTTCTGGCACCTTTTTCTAACAGCAGCATTGTTTTTTCTGGTAATGATCTAATGATTTACCATGCATCAAATTGATGCTTTTGCATTACCTTTGCTATTCCCACGTGCCTGTTGTGACTATCAATTCTATTGCCAATCCCCTTGATTGCAGATGTTCTATTGATTTAATGAAGCCATATTTATACATATCTGCACAGGATGTACATTCTGACACTTGCAGCACAACAGAACTCACTATATTTTCGGTGTCCATTTCCCAGAAGTGGTAAGCACAGTACTTCTCAAAAAATCAGGACTGTTGCATTGTTCATCACCAGCAAGCCTGAGCATTTTGCATGGCATAGTATTGTCAATGGCTACCTGTTTGGGATTCCAAGCACTTCCAACAGCAAGGTTGCCATGGAACCTACACTAGCAACTCCTCGCTTGCCTGTCCCTATAATTAAATCGACTAGTTTGCAGTGTAGCAGAGTTTTAAGCAGTGCAAATACTCCACTGCAGGTAATTTTCTGGAAACCACCAGTGCGGGTGAAAGGTGTAACTGATTGTATGTTTGTAACAAAAGAGCTGCCGGTCACAGCAATGATAGAGTGGGTAGTAAATGAAACAAACTACAAACGCATCTATATTGATATTAACACATCACATTTACCAAATAACACCAAAGATGAACCATTGCATGCACATGTGTGCCATATTGGCCTCTGTGGGACTCAAGAGGGTGTAGTGCTGAGACAAGGCTGAGGGGCAGTCAGGGATTTATGTCACAGAACCTATTACAACATGGACAGAAGCTGTAGACTTAAAGACATTGGTTAGGGGACATACCAGGGAATGACACTACAAGCTGCAGAGCTTGAAGGTTTTGATCATGATGGCTTGGACATAAACGGCACACATTACGATGGAGTTCCATAGAGATGGACGCGTCATTGTCCTTGGTGATTTTAATTCAGCAAGCTTTGACCTAGAGGAAGACGCAGACTCATCACCTAAGTCATTCACATGGTGCAGTGCTGGGGCTGTTTATCCACAGTTTTTGAGACTCAATGGTAATAAGTGGAAAACTGGCTAAACAGCATGGGTTTATACATTTTGAATGGCTCTAACAATGAGGACATGGGGGAGTATATTACCTGTTTCTATGGTGATAGGAGATCTGCATCATCATTTTCCTCAACAACTTTTCATGACTAAATGGATTTTATTTTATTAATTTATTTATTTATGTATGTTTACATTTATAAAGTGTGCCAAGCCTGAGGCATTGAGGCAATGTTACAAGCAGCTAGAACAAAGTATGTAGTCGTCGTACAATCCAGGAAGGCGGAAGTCTATGATATTTACAATATGGGTCATGCCCCGATGTTGGGGTGCACCTGTGGCCAGGGACAGTTAGTTGAATAGCAGTGTTTTCAGTGATTTGCGAAAGGTCCACTAGGAGTATTCGGCTCTCATGGTAGGAGGGAGAAGGTTCCAGTGTTTAGCAGCCATGGAAGGGAAGCTGGAGCCTCGCACATTTGCCTGTTTGGGCTGTGCAAGACAAAGTGTGTTGGCTGCCCTCATTGGTCTAGAGGAGACTACTTTTGAAAGTGTTTGGGATAGGTAAGGAGGGCATAATTTCTAAGGCATCTGTGCGTGATGGAGATGGTTTTGAAGAGAATCCGCTCACGAATAGGGAGGTAATGGGCTTTTTTATTTCCGCTGAAATATGCCCAAGTTTGGGGATGTTTAGTGCCTGCTTTGCCCGTTATTTTGTATATCCTGCATTTTATTGATGTTATTGTGCAAGATGCTTGCGAAAAGATGGTTACAGTAGTCAAGTTTTGATCCAGTTGTGGCACTGGCGATGGTGAAGCAGCTGTCCGGGAAGAGAAAAGGTCTTGCTGCATTCATTAGTTTAGTTGCGTAGGCCGCTGTGAAGGCAATGGTGTTTAAGTGCCATTTAAGGGAAAGTTTATCAACCAGGTATACTCCTAGTGTTTTCACAGAAGGTGAGACTGGTATCACTGTGCCATCACTAATGAATGAGGCACATTGATGGACAAGCTTCTTGATTATTGACGGGGTGTCATCAGCATAATTCATGTAGGAAATGCTGATTGACTCTAGGAGGATGAATAGTGGTTGTGTAAAAATGTTGTTGGGGATACGCAAGAGCCTTAAGGCATCCCACAAGTGATGGGAGCAGGGGGAGCAATGGTGTTCTCTGCAAATACCCAAATGACTCTATCGCTCAAGAAGGAATCAATCCAGGTTATGGCCTCTGGTGAGATGTTTGCAGGTGAGGAAAGGTGTTGAGCAAGGATTTTATGGTCCTCCAAATCGAAGACAGCCAACAGGTCTAGGAGTAGCAGTTGTACAGAATTACCATTATCCCTGATTTCATCGATCTGGATCTTTAGATCCAGCAATGCCGATTCCGTCTCGTGGCACAGTCGAAACCCCAACTGGTGCATCCCCAGTATCTTGTTTGCTTACAGGTAGCTCTGGATTTGCAGGTAGGCTGCTCTGTCCAGAATTGTTAGTAAAAAGGGGACAGTAGTGATTGGACAATAGTTGGTGGGAATTGTAGGGTTCAGCAAAGGTTTTTAATGAGAGGGAGGATCCAAGCTTCTTTGAGGCAAGATGGGACAGTGCCTGTGGTGAAGGAGGTGTTAATGAATGAAGCAATACTAGGTGCCAGGAGCTCTGCACACTCTTTGATGGTGTTTGCATGACAAATGTCACCTAAACAACAAGAAGGTGTTAGGGAGAATTCTCCAGAATGGCTAATTTCCCTTACCTACTGAGTCCCTCAGCAGCTTTGCTGGATTTTTAAGATTTATGTTTTTCACCTGGTAAGAGTGTGAGCCTTTTTTCCCACTCTTACATGTGTTTTGCTGTGTGTGTTTAACATGTTATGTGTTCATAGACTGTGGAGCCTCACCTACTCCATAGGCATCGTCTCTTTACTGTGTGTTACACAGCACCTTCAGTGCAGTGACACAGGGTTGTCTTTTAGACTTCCCAACTCAGGCTCCATTTTCTGGAATTGACTACTGTCTCCCAGAACATGTAAAGTTGCCGTTGACTTTATTAGTCTTTTAAATCCACACACCCAGTAGAAACTATCATACATAGAGTACTGGAAAGGGTTAATACTTATCCCCTTTTTTATGTTTCTCTTGGAGCATTGTTTCGCTCCCTTATCATCAAGAATTGGGTGGTGGCAGTGGTAACTGCGATTATCTTAAATAACATTGGTATTGTTTTTGGCTATCTTGGTAGCCTCGAACTTAAACCCGCTAGACCATATACGGTTTTATACAGTTCTGGGTGGGTTTATTCGCCATTATTTTTTGAAAATGTCTTTCTCGTGTTTTACTCTGCGCGCCAAACCAGGTTTGGTTCCTTTGTTCACCGTCTTTTCACAGGATTCGGGCTTCTACACAGAAGCCCTCCTTAGGCTCCTGAAAGTCTGGGTAGGCAGGATGTGAGGAGGAGTTTTAGGACCCCTGCCATGGGGTCCCTGGGTAACCCAAGTCGCACTCCTGTTTGATTGGCTAGGTGACTGTCCCACCAGGACAGCCACCCTGCTGTGTGATTGACAGCCAGGCTGTGTGAATGGGGGAAAACTGCATAGAAAGCTGGTCTCCTGGTCTGGAAAGGCAGAGGGCCACTGGAACAAAAGAACCGAAGAGGAGCTGACAGAAGAGGACCCCTACAATGAATGAGCCACCTGGTGAAGCCCTGCAGCAGGTCCAAATCTTCAGACTCCAACGACAGAGAAGATCTATCAGGAATCTTCTTCCCCTGAGCTGGTGGGACCAACCAGTTCGCCCAAACTGCAAGCCAGGACTCCCTCCTCTGATTGAATTGTCTGTACAGAGCTACAGTGAACCGGATAGCTAGGAAGGTAGGACCCTGCTTGGGTTTTAAGGAGCGCCCCTTTTATTTGTTGCTTTGCTCTGCTGCTGGTTTCTTCCCTGGCCAGTACAGGACCCTCCAGTCTTCCTACTTCATTTCAGTCCGACAGTCACTTCAGGAACCGTGAGCCTGCAGGAATTGCCAGAAACGTCCGCTTCAGCTACAGCTTCTTCTCCATTTAAAGGTACTGTGCAAATCCGGTTGTTTGTTTCGTCCAGCCGCGGTGAAGGTGTGTGAAACCTTTCTCCCATCCGAGGGCTTGTCCTTCTCTACTCTTTAAACTAACTTTTCTGCCGACCAACTTCGTCCGGAACTTTTGGCAAAGACTTAACCAAAAACTACCCTGAACTGTGTGATCTTGAGCAAAAGACTTTTGTCCTATTGACTTCGGCCCTAAGCCTTTTTGATTTGATTCCATCACTGTAGTACCTCTTTCTAGATTGCCCTGCTTACTTACCTGGTGGTGCTGCTCAATCTATTTAAATTACTGGAGTGCCATTTTTCTCATACTTCATTTTGGTGTTTAACTTGTCCGGAATCTATTGGGAGTGGTGTGGTGTATTAAGAGTGTGATTTTTCAACTGCTTTACCTTAGTGAAATGTTTTACAACTGATGTGTAAATAAATGTATATTCTTTTACTCAGAGACCTTGAGTCAGTGTTTGTTTGAATCATAGTAATTGCTGTCCTTTGTGTAACTATTGATACTGCTCACTTCCTCTTGAGATAAGTCTGGCTGCTCAGCCATCACTACCACTTTACTGTGTAGTACAGACTTGTACCAAAGGTAAATTTGTACTGTCACTTGTAGTCTTAATTGTGTGTGGTGTTCCCAACGGTACTGCATATAATTCTGCCTAGAAGGTTTGAGGCCTTTGAGGATGGTTGCGATATTGGTGAATTGAAACTAAGCCGGTCTTGGGGGTAGGAGGAGGAGGCGGTCCTGGCTGTTATGGGACAGGCTGGAGTTTAAGTAGGGTTTGTTTAGTATCAATTTACCTGTGTAGGGTTCAGTTTTTTGCATCTTGCCATTTTTAATATCAGCACACCAGGACTAGTCTTTCAGGATGGAGACTGGGGGGTTGGTGGGAGTTTCCAATTCCCTTAGGATATTGAACATCTCACGATTGTCAAATTTTATATTGGCAATGCAGTATTGTAGGTAGAAACTTTGCAAGCAAGGATATATTTTTTTCTTGGGTATTGAAGGTGACTTCTTCCAGTCATCTTTGTCTTGCTGTTTTTTACATCTAAGGTCTTGAAGTTTGAGGGTAAACCACAGGATTCTATGTGCTGAGGGTTTGAGCTTGTGTGGTTTAAGCAGGGCAATAGTGTCCATAATGGTTGACAAGTTCTTGCTGTACAGATCAGCAAGAATTGTAGAGTCAGAGGCAAAGGGAAGTTCTGGTAAGAGAGAGATGAGCAAGGGGGCGATACGTTCTTTGGTGATGTTTTCAATGCTTTGAGCCAGGGTAGGGGGTAACGGGATGGGAATCAGTGATTGCTAAATTATCAAAAACAACTGGAGTGATCACAGCTTTTTGACTTGTAAATTTATATGGTCATTGAGAAAAGGTTTAGAGGCTTATGACGAGGACATTGGGCTTAACCCTGCTTCCAATAGAATAAAATGGGATCAACGTAAGATAGATAAGGTGAACCAAGAAGTCAAACGTATAGTCAAAACCAGCAACTATGATTGGAAATTGCTGACGTTCACATATGAGGACTTCAGTGACTTTTTGCACAATGCGATAGAGAGCACAAATGGTGGCAGATGGAACAAGAAGGAACAGTATAACAAGGGTGTGAGGGACCCAAAAAGCAAGAAGCAAGTGCATGAGTGTGCAAAAGCATGAAGGAAGTGTGCAAGGGGCACAAACAAAATAAGAACTACAGGTTAGTGCAAGTGTGCACAGAAAAGGTGACAGGGCATAGGACAATGGTGCAAGAAGTACCTGAGGATAAAGAGTGAAAAGGAAGAGAAAGTAATGAACCAAGAGAGGGGCAAAGGGTCAGAGTGGTCGTGCTGATGAAAAATAAGGAGCCTAGTGTTTTCAAAAGCCTCTGATTATACCCCATAAGGTGATGACCTGCAGGAAAATATGTACATGACAAAAGGCACATCCTGAATTTGTGTTTTGTGCTTTAAAAGCTGGAAGAGGCCTACGCTTATGGAGGGAACTCTGAGAGGCCAATTGAAGAAACTGACTTTGTATTTTGAAAGCTGGAAGAGGCCTGAGCTGGTGGAAGGGAACGCTGAGAGGCCTATTGAGAACTGTTGACTTTGTGTTTTGCATTGAAAGCTGAAAGTGAACAAGTTTAAGCTTGGGGAAGGGAACCCCAAGGAACTCACGGACTTTGGAGGTGTTTGAATTCATTCTAAGGGCCCTGTGGAGAAGTTCGTAAGTACAGACCTCGTGAGTGAACCCCTCTTTGAAACATTGATCAAAGTTCAACTGGTGAGAAGACCACCTGAAACCAACTCCGGTTTTGTCATTTTATTGTGAACCACTATTTTTCCTTTCCAAAGAACTTCCTATCACATTTATATAATGAGTGAGGTTAAGCATATGTTTAGACACAGGCTTTTTTTTGGACTCTTAAGACGATGACGGCCATTAGAAATATTAGTTAAGGGACCATCCTTTTAGCGTTAGGGCCATTCAGGCATTTCACTACCCCAGGAACCTCAGCAAATAAAGATTTTTTATTAAAAAAAACACTTTTGACTCTGTGTCTCTCTTGGTACCTTGCCTATCTCGCACAAGGTAACAGCCCTCACCCACTATGAATCCCTGTCCATCAGTCTTATCTAGTAACAGATCCTAAACCCTGGCCATTAAATAACCTTTTGCTCTAAAGACCGACATTATATCTGCTCAGGATCAGTCTGAGGCAAGAATGGAAACAGGGGAAACGCTTAATTCACCAAACCGACTACACACCTCTGCTTGTGCTATTACTCCCAAATCAAGACCTGGCCAACTGTACACAGAGTACCCTAACGGATATCCCTTTCTGTGATACAATTGACTCTAATCACAGTAGTGTTTTGGGTATGAATAATTATTCTCTATGTATTTAAAAATATGTTGCCTTTTTGTCTGCCTTGGGCAGGTCGTTGTCTGCTAATCTAAATGAAGTTTTAGGTTTTGCCCAAGATCAAATTCAGTTGCTCGACACACATACAAAAGAAAATGTTTAAAAACCTATCCATCTTCTGGTGTTCAAGGCCATTTGCATAGTAATGAGCCAACGTTACCAAATTTGCAGCATAACTTGCCTCTGCTATTTTCAACAACAAATTGATCATCATTGGGTACACATACAATAAGAAGTCATCAGAAACTCCATAGCTCTCAGTTATCTAATGTTACTTTTCAACAGGCTCCAGTATGGGAGCACCCATGGGTACATAACAAAGCAACCTAGATCAGTGGTCGTTATTCAGACTCGAGAAATCTCTGGCCTGACCACAAAATCTAGTTTATTACGGTACTGTATACAAGACCTGGGTACCCAAGCTCTCCTCATCTTATCGTGAAAATTATGATGTCTTAAAAACAAATGTGTTCACTGGTTAATGCATAAGAAAGGCTGCCTCTCTGTAATTAGATCTGACATATTAGATGCCAGAAGACTGCCTGACAAAACGGATTCAGCATGGTACGTCATTGAACTAACATTAAAACACAGGGAGTTTGTAATGGGTTTACTGTCAATTGAGTACCAGTGTTTACCACCTGAAGGCTCCAGTATTAAAATGTGAGAGTGTCCCCCATCTTCCAACCCTAGTGTTGGGGGGGAGTTGTGGTGAATACCCTTATTTTACCTAAGGAATGTCAAACTACAGGCCCTGTTAATGCCAAAGTGCAATCACAGTCAGTGGGCACGGTTTCCATCTGACAACAGCTTCCCTTGCCGGACCAAGACTTAATAACCTGGTCTGCCAGAACCACCCCTTTACCAGACCGTATCCATGCCTGGGCTGTAAATAACACTCTTTTCTCTCTTGGAACTTACATGGTTTTTCTAATTTCTTAGACTATAAAGACTGTTATGAGTTCCTAGGCTCATTTGATATTATTGGTTTACAAGAGGTCTGTGCGTTAAATGAAGCCAATTCCTCTAGTTCACATGTATATTGTAAAGCTGCAACTAAAGGTTCTAGTCGAAGACCAAGGGTGGGCTCACCATTTTGGTTAAACATTCTCTAAAGGCTAAATGCACTACATGTGATATAGGCAATCTTGATATGAAGGCCCTGAGGATTACTATTCCAGATAATGTATCGATCTTTTTTTAATCAAAATCTATCTCCGTCCAGATCATCCGACTATTGCTTCGTTGGATAATGACCTCCATAATGACTTCCATACTTTGCTTAGTTATAAGCAACCGGATGATAAATTGGATATTGTCTGTGATTTTAATATTCAGCTGGAACCTTCTCCTGAGATAGATGTCTTAATGGAAGAAGAAAATACCACCTGGAGTGTTCCCCCAGTCTCTGTTGCAACTTGCAGTCATTCAGGCCCATGGGCCCCTCAAGTTGCTTCTTTGCTATTCACACTGGAAACCAGAGCTTAAACCAGGAGGTTCCAGTATGACTCCCCTGCTCAACCAACCTTCAGAATCTAGATGTTAGCTAATTAACTATGTTTTTATCAATCTAAGCCTTTGGGGCATGACTATAAGGGGGAAGTGGGCAAAACTGAATAGGTTTGAAACATTGGCTACCATATATAATTGACTTTTACCAATATTCATTGAGTGTACCAAATCATCTCACCCCTGGGACCCAATTGTATTTTACAGCAAGATCTCAGAAGTGATGAAGCCATTTTTAATTGCAAGAGCAGGTAACCATCCTGGTACCACATCTACAATAACTAATCACACTTGTTATGATGCAGAGAGTCATGCAGCAAAGAAGGTCTTGATAGCAGCAGTGGAAACTGCCTCAGATAATTGTTGTGAGTCATTGGCCAGGCATATGGTATTATGTAAAGATTTAAGCAACAGGAAAAAGGCAGAATTCACCCAGAATGCCTGGTTTTAGCTGAGAGAGGCTAGACTGCCAAACAATAAGAGATTATTTTGGAATTTGGTGCATAATGACCAGAGGGAAACAATTCCTGATAATGTGATTCATATTACCTGAGAAGATTTTTTTTCTCCATTTTAGCTCCCTATACAAAACCTCTGTAGTTGAAAACAATGATATCACAAATCAATGCAGCCCCCGGACAGCATCAGGTGCCTTAGTGCTCACACGTTCTTACCTGTAGAAATCGAGGCAGAAATACTTTCAGAGTAGGTAAAGCCACAGGCCGGACTTCATTCCAGCTGATATATTTAATGCAGAGCCGAGAATGTGGGTTCCATAATTAACCACATTTGTTAATTAATTAATTGACTTAGGCAGTGTTCCCCATAGTTGGCAGGGCACCCTGTTGATTCCAATATATAAGAAGGGGCCCATCAATTCATCCAGTAACTACACGACAATCTCTCTTCTGACTTCCTGGGCAAACTATTTGGGAAACTCCTAAAAAATAGATTAGCACACTGGTGCACAGAACAAAAAGGAAGCAGAAGTCCACAATGGAACAGGTGTTCCTTTTGTTCCTACATTTTTATAAATGTGTCATCCTCAGGAAGAAACCCACCCTTCTTGCCTGTGTTGACCTTGAGGGTGTCTCCGCCCACAACTATGGAAGACCCTGAAGATACTTGGTATACCTACTCCACTCCTACAGACTATTCAACTTCTCTATTTTAACATGTTAGAGGTGACAAGTGCATGGGTCAAAATAAAATGTTTAACATCACTATTGGGGTTTGACAAGGCAGTGTTTTGGCACTCCTACTTTTTCACTGTTCACTAATGACTTAACATTGACACTTATGGAGCTCCCTGCAGATGCCCCGCAAATGGGGGGACACAGAATTGCAATATGATTTTATGCTGATGAAGCAATTCTTCTTGCCAAATCTCCAATGGGTTTGCAGCTCCAATTAGCATCTTTATATACATTGTTGGAAGCAAATGGGCTAAAGATTAACACATCCAAGACTAAGGTTCTTATCTGCCGCACGTCCAGATACAATACACATATCAATTTGTTGTTTAACCTGTTGGGGAAAAAGATTGAGATGGTTGATTCCTTTGATTATCTGGGCATCAGGTTAGGTTAGATGCCTCCCTGCCATGGAAACCTTTAGTTAAATAGAGTTGTGCTATGCTGGGTCACAGAGGAGAAGCTATGCTAGTATTCTCAAGTAAATGTGATGACAGGCTAATATGAAGTGCCATCAAAGTTTATACAATGCACGCTGTTTCAGCAGCAATATATGTGGCATTGGTCTAGGGTTACGTTGATATAAATCAAATTCAAATTACGGGGAACAGAATCACCAAACAATTACTATCATTACTGTATAGTGCTTCAATAGTCTCGACCATAGGGGGGTATTGCCTATTAAAAAAAATAAAGCTATTGCTTTACTGGGTATAGATCTTTACAAGCAAATCTTTGAGATTATTTGTACATTTTATCACAGGTGCAGCTACAATACCGTGGCTATAATATGTGAAAGACATGCTGCTCATATTGTGCATAACGGATTGTGCATAACAGATTTTTGGTTTCACTCAAAAAGTATGGGCTCTCAATCGAAATCACTTCTAATCAAGGTATTTGATAATTGGGTCAATATCGCAACATGCTGCATAGCGACAACTAGCAGTTTGGCCACAGAATATTTGTGTTGGAAGAAAATCAATGTTTTTTAGCCAATCTTGATAGGTGGGATGCTACAAACCGTTTGTTCCTATTGAAACTGTGCATGGGCATCGTACCGGTTGGGCATGTTTCCTCGAAATGGGTCATAATAAGTATTGCTATTACTGCAAAACAACCAGCGATACTCTTTTGCGTTCTTTGTTCTATAGGTCTCAGTGGTTGTAGCTGTTACTGATCCAGGAAAGGCATGATAAAAGTGCACTAGATTTGTGTATGCAATTAGATGACTCGCCAAATGAAAGTAAATTACATTTTCATATGAGAGGGGCCTAGAAGAAAAGAACTGCCTATATTATGGTAACTGTGTAAACTCTTTCTCTCTATTCAAGTACAATTTCTCACCATTTTAAAATAGGAATAACTCATCTTGAATTAATGTAAGTAGTTATTTCTTTAGAGCAACAGTTAATATATGTGTAGAATGCAGGTTATTGATTATTGGTCAATTTTCCCATGGGGTTTTAAATTATTTAGGATTGTTGTAGAATATTGTTGTTGGTGGAATAGGGATAACTATTAGACACTTCACACTTTAAAAACAGGCTATTTGATTTAACTTGCTGCACCAATTTGCTACAGTATTTTTATTTGGCATTTTATTTGTTTATGAGATGCTTTTAAATTTGAATTATGTATTTGCGTTTTATTGACCTGGAGATTTCTAGATGTCCAGTTTATATATATTTTAGCAGTTAATACATGTGTGTTGTGTAAGTTTTATGACTATTGTCGAAACAAACTAGCACACTTAAAATAGTCACAACAAGTACACTTTCACTTTGATGAACACATTTCACGACAAAAGGATCTTTAAAGTCAAATGGATGATAAATGATGACTGTCTTTACTTTACTTTTACTTTATTGTATTTATAATGTGCATCCATACACCGGTAGGTGTTAGGGCGCGGACAAGAAAAACAAGACAAATAAACAAATGGGGGCTCCAAGTAAAAAAAAGAACATCCCTGAGAGCGGGATGACACATTGTGTGTACTCCAAAAAGCACGGAAATAGGTGGCACCATTGCATCATCTGCACTAACCCTACTAACTGTATTGGAGAGGAAGTATAGCATCCATTGGATTGCTGCCAATGAAAAGTTATTGACTTCCTTCAATCGCTCAGCCAAAATCGAATGATCAACGAGATCGAATGTCGCAGATTGATCAAATGAGATAAGCAATGAGGCTAGACTTTTGTCCATTCTCTTTAGCAATTTCGATTTGAGATCTAATAACAAGGTTTCCGTCCCAAAGCCCTGTGTAAAACGGGATTGCACAGGGTTTAAAATAGGATAAAGATTGAGATGTTGTGCAATCTGTGAGAAGGCCACTCGATCCAGTATTTTAAGAAGTAAAGGGGTGTTAGTTATAGGCCTATAATTAGCAGGAATGCTTTGGTCCTTTATCAACATTATTTGTGTCCCTGTGGTCCATGTGTTTCTTCCATCTCCACCACTTCACTAGTAGACTGCTTGTACATAATGAGACATTCAATAAATATGGGATAACAAAAATTGCATCTTGGTAAGAGACCTTTCATGCATGATAAATTTCAACAACCAGTGATACAAACACCAAGGTAATAAAAATGAAAAAGAGGCACATGTGTATGATTGAAAAAAAACATGTAATGTTTATAAATAGACAAACATCATAATGATGCAAACTTTGCAAAATAATTCTCTAAGAAACATATCTGTTGAACTTCAATGTTGTCACTGGGAATTGGCGTTAGAGCACAAAACTCTCCTCCAAATAATTATTTCCACCTGTAAAGAGAATAGTAACCCAAAACAGTGCAGTAAAATGATCCAAGACACCAGATAATCATTGCACTGTTATGCAAAGTAAAACAAGGCTTATTACATGCAATAATATCTCAGACGGTCCTGTGGAACCGAAATGACACAGACCTCTCCATTCCCAAGAATGTACAGGTTATATATTGGAAAAATGCAAATCAGCTTACATAGGTTACAATGTTATCTCACCACCTCATTGGCTACCACCTATAAAACATGCTAATGCCCCTCAATTTCCCCTGGACCTATTGTCCACACCTTATCTAAATCCATTCCCCTATTCACATGGTCCACTACGCCATCACCATTAAACCCAGGTGCGAGATTGGCTAATAAGTAAATTGTTACAATAATACATTGTGCCGGTCACGTGATGTCCTCCAATCCATACACAAAATAAACTGGCGAGGTCAACTCTGCTTTGATAGGACAATAAGACTTCTTATTGACCCAGAGACACCTGTGCACACAAACTCCACCCCGACCTTGTACCGAATGTATTGTCATCACCTCGGCTCCATCTATCCCAAATCATAGAACATACCAAAAAAGGCTCCCCCTATCTCCTATAGATCCCAGGTGTTCAGTAAAGACGTGACCAAGGCACCACTATGGAATTACATGGATTTATTTGCTTTTGCCATGCCTCTACTTGTAATTCAAATGGGATGACCACTCCTCGGGTGAGGACAGTAGTGCTCTTAAACTCTCCCTGTCCTATTGGCATTATTAAACCTGTTGCGCTACTATATTTGTCCTTAGTGGGGTGCATCCCTACCAGTCATCCCTACAGCTAACATTCAGTTCTGACCACGTTCAAGCCCTGCAATTGTATACAATTAGTGTTTATATATGCACTGCAGGTGCCTCTGACCACGGCTTCTCTTCAGGGGAATGGAAAAGGGATTGTCTGGGGAATAAGCTAAACAGAACCACAGTTCCAACTCAAGGACTGCATTCTATTCTGTTCATTGTGTACTATGCCTAAAAATACGATATGGTGGCACTCCTGCCATGTTAACATGCTGAGAGTATTTAGAGAATAACTGAATCCATGAAAACTGATACCCAATCAAACCTTTAGTAATTACTGTAAATGTTGCATGTTGCAAGGTGTTTGACCCTACATTAATGATTGAATACATTCATGTTTTTCCAAACTGTTATTAATTGTAAACAACATATGGAGCATTTAATTAATTGCACCTCCCAAGAGAACATTGATGTATTTCTTGTGCATTTTAGTATTTGGAATAAAATAATTCAAATGTAACTAAATATCATTCAATAATATCAATTTATCACATTGCAATGCTCCTCTGCCAGACTGGTTAAACATGAAGCAGAATATGTGGCTGAAGTACCAGCATCCTCCTGAATATAACATGTGGTTATGTCTAATCACAATGTTTGAACAAAAGTACAGCAAAATAAAATACCCTAAAACAAAAGCAAAAAGGTGTAAAGATACTAAATTCCAAATATTGGCAAAAAGTACAAAAATCAATAATATCGTTACCTTAGACATCTATTGTATACTTGCAGACAAATTTAGTATTGAAAAAATATAAATTGGAAGGGAAGTGAGCTTTCTATTGATTCTGGAATGGATGTCGATGATGAAGCTTGATCATCTATTCAATTGATGTTTTTATGGCAATAGTCAATAGAAAAAATATATTATTCATAAAACTTAGACAATTTAATAAACTACAGAACAATGTATGTGCATGTCGGTAGGGCTCATAATTTGGTTAGTGGAAGTGTTTGTTAGTCAATAAATTATCAAGATAAGCCAAAACACAGATACTATAATTAAAGTTTGACAGAAAGAGCCACATTGCAGTGAACAGTTTTGTATTAAAAATTTAGGAATATATTCCAGTTCAAAGTCTAAAAAGATATGTGACAATTCAAACATAATAAAAAAATTGACAATGAAAATTATAATTCAACATTTTGAGACAAATTCCATGCTATCAAAACAGCAGAATTTGGCACAGATGTTGAACAGATTATGTAAATATTAACATACAGTAGTAATTCATGGTTACTACTCAACTGACTATGTGTAATGAAACAGCATCGGGAAGTACTTACGAATGAGTCTGCGGTGAACCTTTTTAGTGAACTTACATGTTTCTTACATATCTTCCAAGAAGAGCATGCTGCTGATGCAGAATTGATTGCAGCTTATGTCCTCCCAGACGTCCTTGGCTCTACTGTCAATCTTGGATGCTGGAAAGCCAGAGTTGAGCAACCATGTTCGTATCAATGACATATCCTTAGAGAAAATGTGAATGGCTGTACCAGGAGTCTTATCATGGCTGATATCATGGCAACCCAATACAAGAAGGCATTGATTTATGCTCAGGAAGATTTAGTAAAATGAATTTCAAATAAAAAATGTATTAAAGTATGCAGAACTGCCTCATAAGTGTCTGTGGTCTGGAGGGAATACTAACGGCTGTTTTAACTTCACGTGGACTATTTCTTCAACTGCACTTGTGACTCCGCCTATCTCACATACACTTCCTATATATTTGGCATGTGCGTGCACTAGCATGGGCGCACTGGGGAAGTGCCTCTGAAGTGTCTGTGTCTGTGAGCCGTGATCGTGACGGTATAACTTCTGTGTGAATTGTAATTGTATTGCATTGTAATGCTAATGCAAGCTTTATTGTATAGCATTCCTGAATAGGATCTTAGTAGTATGTTATTGTGATCTCAGGAGCACATGTGGGCAGTGATAATCATCTATTGGTAACAGGTTGCTTCTCATTTTTCCTTTGTATTGCATGCTTGAATCGACTCAACCAGCACATAGCGGGCGGATTACATTCAGTGCTGTCTTGTGCTGCGATGTACTGTGAAGTGCAGTGTTGTGTTGCGTGTACCCGATTCTGTGTGCTTAAGTTAAGTTAAAGGAAGAAGACATATTCATTGAAATGTAAAACTCAAACGTAAGCTGTGTGGGAAAACGTATATACATGCAAGTAGGCATACGCTTGGTTCACTGCATGATTACCGGCCGAGCTCATACTTCTCATACTTCTCAGCTATAACATGGAGAACGGTAACAATCTTGAGAGCGACATGAATGTAAGTAGTCCGCCTCTAAATGATCTCAAAACAAAACAGCGTGGGTGGTGCGTCTGTCCTACGCAGATAATTACGCAGCCGGAAAAGCAAATGATTTCTCGGAAAATTACCACTTATTATCATCCCAAAGTCAGCTCATTAAATCCTGCTGATGCACTCCAGGCCAATTGTAACTACTGAACTACAAGATTCTCTTATTTGCCTTAGTTCAAAATTAGTAAATTATCTACTTGTCCCTCCAAGCAACAGTGTAAATGCTATACAATTTGAAACTGAAACAGAAACCGGTTTTGAACCCTGTGTTGTATCCGGTGCGGAAACAATGAGTTTGGTACAGATTGAAAGCACACTGTCTAGCACTGGTACACTAATGTACATGTTCAGGAGATGGGGGTATTAGAAGTGATTAAACCTGGTAGTAGTTTTGATTCCACTTTTATTACTGATGCCCAAATACAGGTATCACGTCGCCCAATACTGGATTTTTAGCTCCTATCAATCACCAAATTGATATTAATATGAGAATGGATGAGATGGAGCTTGAGTATTTGGGTCCCTCATTGGAATATTCCTTACCACCATTAAGTGACCCTGATGACCTCCAGCAATGCTCATTGAAAATAGAGGTGCAAACAGATGCAGAAATAGAATATTACAAGAGTGTGGGGGCCATTAAGAGTTGAGTGGTAAGGGTTAACGGTCACTGGTAGGAGACCAGTGCCGGAAAACCCTTACCGCCCTATTCCGAGGGCCCTTAGCGGGTCCTAGCAGGAACGGCTGGTCTGTGCAGCCATTCTCTGCGGGTCCCGTTAAGGGACCTTGGAGCTAATAATGGGCCCGCAATTTGCAGGCCCGTTATTAGCGCCTTCCCCATTCCCATTGAGCGCTATGGGGGCTCAAATGGGAATGGGGAATGGTAAACCGAATGGGGACTTACCGGGTTCACACAGGTCGGAATATCCTGGTAAGTCCCCATTCTGCCAGACCCAGACCCAAGTTTGGAGCCAGCCATGGCACTAATAGCGCCATGGCTACCTCCAAACTCGTAATGACCCCCTGTGTCTATTAACACTCTTGCCCATCTTGATATGCACGGTGATCTTGTTCTGGCTTCAAAT
The DNA here is from genome assembly GCF_040938575.1 of Ambystoma mexicanum. NCBI lineage: Eukaryota > Metazoa > Chordata > Amphibia > Caudata > Ambystomatidae > Ambystoma > Ambystoma mexicanum. The sequence continues at coordinate 1,191,263,404 of NC_090931.1, read as the reverse complement.
AGCCACGTTGTGTCTATACTACACCAACAAGTTACTAATCCTTCAATTAATCTTGACACTGTCAAAGAATTTAAACCACCATATGCCGAGGATAAAAGCAGCATCCCAGTATCAAATGATATATCATGCATTACAATAGTCAAAACGGCTAGCGCATCGCGTATGGATAGCATGACCTTAGATGAGATGTTCCAAGGTTTTGAACGACTCCTAAAAACATTGATAGATAAATGTGAAAAGCTGGAAATTAAGATTGATCTGCAATCCTTATTATTGAATGAAAGTATCAACCAAGGAAAAAAAATAAATCCATGATCAATCGACTAACACTGATCCTAGTGTGTTCAGTGTAAACAAACAGGTACAGTTGTTGGATTTGAATGCATTAGCACATTGTAGAGAGAGAGAGAGATGAAGAAATAAAGGAGCATGTAGACAGACTTTTTGAATTTAAGAGTGAACTTGATGATGCATATGCTGAAACGTTGGGGAAGAGGAATAAAGATATTAGGTTAGATAGGAGGGAAGCAGAGATACCATATGCACAGCAGCGATTTCTGCCGTCGCCAAGACAAACGGTGATAAACTTAAAGTATGTATACGAAAGGCGGTAAGATGGATTACAGATCCTAGTATTCCCACAATGGAAATACATGAGATATTTGATGAATACCCCTTGCCAATGAAAAGAAAAGCACTACAGACAATGGTTGAATATTTGATAGACAGAGATATAGATGATAAGAAAGCCAGGTCCCCCGAAATGATGGCAGTATACAAGAGAGCACTAGAACGTGGAACAGGAGAAACAGCCTTATCACTTGATTTAGGAATAGTATTGCATATGAGAGAGGGGGGAGGAACAGTGAGTGTGGTATTTCCCATGAGAGAAGTCCCACCTACTTTTGTGCCTAAGGTAGAGATTCCTGAAACAGGCAACACACCAGCGCGAGTAATGGAAGCACATTATACAGCACAATATGTGCACATCCCCTTCTCCAGACAGGAATTGAATAACATAAAACAGATGATTCCCGATATAAGAAAGAATGCAGTGAGATTCTATAAGGAAATAGAGTCCTATTTGAAATCGTCCATGTTCACTATGAATGATATAGATTTAATATTCCCAGTAGTTGTACCAGCAGATATATGGAAGCAAATAAGAAAAGTGGATGATGACGTGGCCTATGGCGCCTCATGGGCAGAGCTAGTAGCAGAGGATAAGAATAGAGAAGCAGGCGGAAAACCATCGGCAAATATGGTGGCGTTACCAGCACGGATAATACAAAAAATTGAAAGAAATTGTTCCAGAAAAAAGAATTGTATGGGACAAATTGACTCCATGCGTTCAGGGCAAGGATTAGTTAGCCACAGATTGTTTTAATAGATTTGAGGAAGTATTTACAGATTTTAGTGGACAGGATGTAAGCACAGAAGCAGGTAAAAGACTATTTGTCGATAGGTATGTGAGAGGGTTAATCCCTCCAATCCAAAACCTAACAATGACATCAGAAAGTGCATGGCAAGCAAAAAGGTTGAGCGAAGTATTGCATATGGCCCAATATTATGAGAACAGAGTGAATACAGAGAAAGAGAAAGAGGTGAAGGATAGGGCGAATTTGAAAACAAGAGTGCTACTTCAGCAAGTGGCGGGACACAATAGAGGGAGAGGAAACGCACAAGGCAGAAGTAATTCTAACATGCATGGAGGGCCTCTGGGACTAAATCAGTGTGCGTACTGCAGAGAGGAAGGTCACTGGCGAGCACAATGTCCACATTTACAAAATAGAAATGGGTATGGACAGAGAAGACAGCATAGGGGACACCCAGGAACAAATGGACAGAATAGAAATAATATGCAGCAGCACCAAAATAATCAAGGAAATGTTACTCAGAATCAGAACCAAGCTCAAAATCAGACTGCTTTTAGCCAAAATCAGGGCCAACAGAACACGCCAAATGGAAATAGAGGGAGGGGCGGGAACAATTTTGATACCCAACCAAATACGTACTATAGTAATAGTAGTGATTACACATCGGATGATGTGTTATTTCCTCAATAGGACAGCCCACTACAGGGGTCAGAGCCAGTGTCTATTCACGTGAATCAAAAAGGACCCTACGTAGAAGTCGGGAATAGAGAGCATAGCTTTCTCGTAGATACAGGAGTGCAAAAGTGCTCGATAGACCATCACCTGGTTCCGGAAATAAAACTATCAGGGCAAATAAATATTTCAGTAGGGTTTGCAGGTACTCCAGTGATAAATCCAGTGTCTCAACCAGTTGCACTGACATTAGGTCCATTCACTGAATATTGTCCATTTCTCTTAACAGAAAATTGTGGGGAAAACCTTTTGGGTTTAAATCTATTGAAGAACTGAGTGCAGTTATCCATTGCACTCCTGATGGAGTGTTTTTGACAATTTTGCCACAGAATGTACCACTGTCTGAATGTTTGTCCAAACCTTTGCCAGGAGAATTGAGTAAATTGTCAACTTGCATATGGGCGATGAATGACAATGATGTGGGATGCTTGAAAATAGAGCCAGTAAGAATTGCTCTAAAGGAGGGAGTAACATTGCCACATATTCCACAGTATACGATTTTGGTAGAGGGAGAAAAAGGATTGAAAAGTATTGTTTCTGATTTGGTAAAATTGGGGGTGATTGAAGAGATTACATGCAGTACATGTAACAGCCCCATTCTCCGGTGTATAAGAAATGAGGTAATGAGATACCGTATTGTTTCATAATTGATCTGCGTGCATTAAACTAAGTAGTAGATCCTCAATTCCCATTGGCGCCAGACGTTACCACAATTTTGACAATGATACCTGCCTTGGCAGAGTACTTTAGTGTTACTGACTTGAAAAATGCCTTCTGTAGCATTCCAGTACACAAGGAAAGCAGATATCTGTTTGCCTTCACATTAGGAGGGTGATCATTTACATTCACGCCATTCCACAGGGCTACAAGGAGAGTCTGAGTATTTACAGCAGAGCATTGAAAGAACAGCTATATATGCTAGAATTACCGACAGGTTGTGTATTGTTACAGTATATAGATGACCTATTAATCGCTGCTGATACAGAGGAGATTTGTAAAAAAAAGTACTGTTTTATTATTGACACATTTAGCAGCACATGGCCGTAAAGCAAGCTTACAGAAATTCCAATATTGTCGAAAGGAGGTGGCTTATTTGGGCTACCTACTTTCGAGAGAGTGGAGAAGACTGATGCCAGAACGAATAGAGTGTATTTCTGGTATGCCTATTCCAAAAACACAAAATGGAGTCAGAGCTATAATAGGCATGGCTTCCTATTGCCAGCAGTGGATTGTGAACTTTGCATAGATTGTGAAGCCAATGGTGGCATTGACAAAAAAGGATGCTGTGATGCCTTTGCAGTCGAATGAAGAATGTCAGAGAGCATTTGATCTGCTCAAAACTGCATTGTGTTCTGCTCCAGTTTTGGGCACACCAAATTATGAGAAGATTTTCAGATTGTTTGTACATGAAAGTGAGGGCTGCACGTTGGCTGTTTTGACACTGGAACAAGGTGGAAGAAATAGGCCATGCGGCTAATTTTTCTTCCGCGCTGGACCCTGTAGTGCGCCACTACCACGTTGTTTGTGAGCTGTTGCAGCGGCTGCTGCATCAGTGAAACAAAACCGAAGGAATGGTGTTGGGGCACACCTTAATTTTGATGGTGCCACATGCCATAGACGTTCTATTAAATAGAACGCAGACACAACACCTCACGTCTGCTAGCTTGACTAGATAAGAAACTGCCCTCTTTGCACCACACATCCAAATTATGAGGTATAGCACTTTGAATCCTGCAGAATTAATGCCACTGCCCATGGAAGAACTAGGTGTGAATGAATCATCACCTCCCCATGATTGTTTAATGGTTACTGAGGAAGAAACGAAAGGAAGAATTGATTTAACAGATACCCCACAATTCAAAGGAAATACATTATGGGCGGTATTGAATGTGTCACCACTGATTGTAAGATGCTTGCTTTGTATATATGTAACTGTTGTACAATTCTCACTCTCTTGAGTAACCCGGGGTCTGGAAACACACGTCGCAGGGCGTGGGACCCAGTTGGCCAACTGTGACTGTTTGCTTTGCAATAAACCCTAGCTTTTGGGAATACAACCTTGTGTCTGTCGTATCAGTTTGTGTGTGGTGATTGTGCCTTGTTTCCATACGTGAGGGTCCCCTAGGGGCCCCTTCATTGCCAGTACATAAGAAAGGTCCAGGGAATCTGGCAGCTGATTATCGCATGTTGGTGGTGCTAGATGTTCCCTCTAAAGTATTGGCAAAGGTCTTGTTGGTTGAGCTGAACACCTGGATTGATACAAATGGGATCCTGCCCCCAAATCAGATGTGTTTTGCAAAACACTCTAACACGGCATACAATTTACTGATATTGGTATCCTCCATCGAATATGCCTGGGCAAGAAGGAATGCTAAAGTACATATAGTTTTCATAGACTTTTCAGCCGCATTTGACACAGTGCTCGAAGGCCGGCAATGGAAAAAGCTATAGCATGGAACGTACCAGCTGGTCTATTGAAGATGCTTATGCTTTTATATACAGATACTTCGGTCAGAATAAGATTGGATGGTCGGAGCAGCCTAATTGCCCACTTCACCACCCGTTGTGGAGTTAAGCAGGGGTGTGTAGTTGCAGCTACCCTTTTTCATTTATACCTTTCTGATATGAGTCTTGAATTCTTAAACCCACTTCTATGCCCGGTTAAAGTAGGTCGCCACTCCTTAAATTGGCTAGCCTATCCCGAAGATTTGGTGTTGGTCGAACACACTCCAAAAGGGTTGCAGAGTCTTGTTGAATCATTATGGAAATACGCAAGTCAAAATGGCTTGGTAATAACCACTGAGAAAAGCAAGAAAATGGTATTCTCGCCCATACCCCATAGGAGCATAATTTATCCATGTACCTTGAACGCTGTGAGGCAACACAATGTTCATATCTCCAAATATTTAGGATTACATCTATAGAGCAACATGAAATGGGATGTAGTGAAGGAACCAAGTACCCCCACCTCATCCACCTCACCACCAGGGTAATGCAGGGCAGAGTAGAATATGTGCGGTACCAGTGAAAGTACCAATACTTAAGAGAATCTGGGAGGCAAGGTACCCATCGAGAAAACCATACCTGCATACGAGACGATATGATGGCCATTTGAATGAAATCCCTAAAGAAACAGAGCTAATAAATGGACATGATGAATGGTGAGGTCACACAGAGCTGAACTGACGTAAATAGAAGAGATGCAGAGACCAGAGAATGCAGATATTCTATAAGGCATCAAGAAATTACCAAGGATTGCGATCAAGGTGAAGACCCTTTTGCCAAAGAAACATAGGAAGATATCAAGCTAGTTTATGTGTGTACAAATGCAAAAGAAATGCAAGCAGACAAAGTAATCTTGAGGCTAGCTTTATAGTGTATAGATTGCGGCAAGCACCAATATTACATGGCCTGCAGTAGCGGCCATCTAGTTATGGTTAAGTTGCTAATCCCATAGGAAGAGCACTACTTGGGCGGCATATAACTTTGCTGCCCCTGGACGAATCCTCACCAAACCTTTTTAAAAAAATGTATATGGCCCACTCTGAATTTTTTTGCAAAGTTTGGTGAGGTTTGGTCAAGGGGGGGTCAAGGTTGGGGCAAAGTTATAGTGGGGGTCCCAACATTTATTTTTTTCCCATAGACATAATGGCAAAAAATGTCTGTTGCGCCTACAGCCCAAACCGCTGGATGGATTTTCACCAAATTTGCGGCAGGAGGGCAGCTTGGTCCCGAAATAGTGCTTTTGTAAATTTGGTGTAAATCTGTCCAGTAGTTTTTATTGAAACAACCAAAACGTAAGGCAAAACAATTAGTGATATCTATGTCCGCTGCGCGGACAGGACACCGATTGGATAATCAGCTTGTGTTGTGTCCGCGGACACGTGACTTGTTCTCTGATTGGCAGGGAGGAGGCGTGAGGTGCGTCACATTGTTTAGATGTGCTCGCCATATTGGATGTGCGGACATGTGCTGGAAGGGGATTGTGTTGGTGTGGATAAGTACTTGGAGAGGGTGGGGGAGTAAGGGATGGGCCAAATGCTGTATTTGTTTAGGTTGGACAAGACAGTGATGTGTTCGCAGTGTCCGCTGACATAATGAATACTGGGCGCACTACTGGCTATTTTAGTTCACTGTGATGTTAGTTTTGGGTCGTTAGAAGAGCATTGGGTGAAGAGGGTATGTATTGAAGAGTTTCTATGTTGGTTGTAATTATTTTTAGAATGTTAATTGAAGTGGGTAGGTTTTGAGGTGGATGGATTATGTTTTTGGGTTGTGGTCATTTGGTAGGTTTTTGTTTCTATGGGTGTGTTATGCTGCAGTGGTTGTGGCCAGGGCCTAGAGTCTTGGGTACATGGCCATGTGCCGTAGAACTTCGGCCATGTACCCAAGACTCTAGGCCCTGGCTACAACTACCGCAGCATAACATTCCATGTTACCAATGATTTTCCCTGTGGTATGTGGGCTGCTTAGGGGATATGTTTTTAAAAATGTGTGTACTGATTGGTAGTAGTGTAATACTGTTTATAGGGCAGTGAGATGATGTGTCTTAGTTTGTTTGTTGCTTTGTGTTCAGAATGTTGGTATTGAAGACTATGCATATTGGGTTGTATTTATTGGTGAGGTGTTCGTTTGCATGGCTGTGTTATGTTGTGGTGGTGGTGAGTTTAATTATTTTATACTTGGTGCTTCTTTTGGAGGGTGAGGGTGTATAAAGAGTTTTGGCCAGGCCATGCAGTCAAGATTGTAGTGTTTGGCAACAAGCACTGCAGCATAAATTTACTATGATGTTGGTTTTGCGTCGTCAGAAGAGCATTCGGTGAAGAGGGTATGTATTGAAGAGTTTCTACGATGGTTGTAATTATTTTTTAGAATGTTAATTGAAGTGGGTAGGTTTATATGTGGATGTATTATGTTTTTGGGTTGTGGTCATTTGGTAGGTGTTTGTTTCTATGGGTGTGTCATGCTGCGGTGGTTGTGGCCAGGGCCTAGAGTCTTGGGTGGATAGCCAAAGTGCTGTAGGCCTTCGTTCTGCATCCAAGACTCTAGGTCCTGGCTACAACCACCGCAGTATAACACATTCACGTTACCAAAGATTTTGACTGTGGTATGTGGGCTGCTTAGGGGATCTGTTTTTAAAAATGTGTGTACTGATTTGTAGTAGTGTAATACTGTTTATAGGTCAGTGAGATGATGTGTCTTTGTTTGTTGCATTGTGTTCAGAATGTTGGTATTGAAGACTGTAGGCATTTTGGGTTGCATTTATTGGTGAGGTGTTCATTTGCATGGCTGTGTTATGTGGTGGTGGTGGTGTGTATAATTATTATATACTTAGTGTTTCTTTTGGTGGGGCTGTATGAAGAGTTTTGGCCAGGCCATGCAGTCAAGATTGTAGTGTTTGGCAACAAGCGCTGCAGCATAAGATACCCATGGAAGCAAACATTTTGGATTGAGGTGTATGGTCAGATGTTTTCTTGAAAGGGTGTGCTATGCTGTGGTGTTTGTGAGTCCAATTTTCCTCTGAAGAAGAGTACCAATAGCAATCCCAGGACATCCGTTGTTTTTTGCATATTTCAGTAACTTTGCATCTCACATAAGTTACTAGAGCAAGCCAGACGTTGACCCCTTGGTCATTATTATTAGAGAGGCACAGCTCCACCCTATTGATGAGGTGCAACCAAACTGAAACACATGTCTGTGGTTGCTGTTGGTACTCTTGTACAGAGTACAATTGCCTGGGCAGGGCAAAGAGTAATATGATTGGGATATTTCTCCTCTGTGAAAGATAGTGAGCTAAAGAATCTGGGTAAAGCTCTCGCACCCAGGACTACTGTCTTGCATAGAGACTCCCAGGAACCCCCTTGTTTTTTGCATATTTACTTAACTTTGGGTCCTACCCTAAGTTTCTAGGGGGATGCAGACATTACTATTACGTATTTACTTAGGGGGATGCAGACATTACTATTACGTATTTACTATGTGTCTGTATTTGGACGATGAATAGACTCCCCCACCGTTCAACTCGCTAGTGACACAAAGTGGGATAGTACAAACACACTTGTGCACATTATAGGACATTCTCGTTCAAGCACATTTTGTCAGGTCTCCAGATTTGCTGCTTGCAAAAAATGTTCATGTGCTTTGGTGTGTGAAGAGCAGATGGGCTGAGGTGACAGGTACTCTGGCCTGCCTGTGGGAGTTTCTGGGAGAGTGCGAAGTTCTCCATAGGAACAAAGTAAATCCGTAGAAATTTCGGCTGCATTGGTGAATGGTAGGAAAAAAATAATATTTAAAAAAAATATATATTTCTAATTGTATTGTATTTATTTGTATAGCGCTCTAAGCCCTGAGGCAACTGGGCACATTTCTTGGTACAGGAGTTACACTATTTACAGTTACAGCCATATTCATGAACAACGTTTGTACACTTATCAGGTAGTATGGTTATTAAGGTCATATAAACCCCATATATACATCAAAAATATTTACACATAAGTGCTAGAGTAACGTGGGAGTTCACCAGCGGAAATTGTACGGCAGGGTCGGCAGGATTAGTTTTCATTCATCCTGAGCCAGGATTTGGTTTCTTTCGGGAATTTGTTGAATGGTGGTTCTAGTCTAATGTATGGTGGTAGTGTGTTCCAAGTTTTGGCTGCGAGGACTGGGAAGCTTTTTCCTCCTGCTTTTTGCAGTTTAAACCTAGGAATGATTAGGTAGTTGGATAGGGATGATCTGGTATGTCTGACTGAGGTGTTCAGATTTAATTTGTTACATAGGTATGTCGGTGCTTGGTTGTGTATACATTTATGTGTGAGAGTGAGGGTCTTAAGCTTCACTCTTTGATTAATTGAAGGCCAATTAATATTGTGCCTCAGCTCCGAGATGTGTTGCTTTCTCGGGAAGTTGGTGGCTGCTCTGAGTGCATTGTTTTGGTAGATTTGAAGTTTGAGCAAGTTATATTGACTGGTGCCTAAATATAGCACATTGCAGTAGTCTAGTCTGGTTAGTACTAGTGCTCTGGCCAGGTTGATGCAGTTGGAAGTTGTCAGAAAGGGTCTTCAGGCATTTCTTAACTTACATACTTACATGTATAAGCAGTGGTGGATTCTGTGGCATTGATTTGTCTTCCTAGTGAGAGAGTAGAGTTGATGTACATACCTAGTGTTTTGACGTCTTTTGAGACTTTGATGTTATTGCCGTCGATGTTGAAGGTGTTGAATTTGTTGTCCAGTTTGTTAATTTTAGCTTGGGTGCCTACTACAAGAAGCTCAGTCTTGTCGTCGTTAAGGCAGAGGCCATGTTGAGCCATCCAAGCTTGGATGATGAGATAAATGTCATTGGGCCTCATTACGAGGTGGGCGGTAAGGGATTACCGGCACCGGTAAGGGCACTGGTGCCGGTAATCCCTTACCGCCCTACTACTAGTTCCCTTTGCGGGTCCTCCCTTAACACCTGGTTTTTCCAGGCATTAAGGACGGGACCCGCAAAGGGACTCTGGAGCTAATAACGGCACCGCAATTAGCGCCTTCCGCATTCCCATTGAGCCCTATGGGGGTTCAAATGGGAATGGGGAAGGGCCCTGGTGAATGGGGAATTACCGGTCCTGCCAACCTTGGAATGGGCCGGTAATAGCTCCATTCACCAGGGTGGAGTCAGTGAGGTTTTGGAGGCAGCCATGGCGCTAATAGCGCCATGGTTACCTCCAACCTCGTAATGAGGCCCATTGAGTGGCTGTGTGTCTATGTTGTGGTTCCCAGTGATGTGGATGAGGACTTGTGTGTCATCAGCGTAGTTAGTATATGAGATGCATAGTTGGTCAAGTATGTAGAATAGTGGCTTTGTGAAAATGTTGTATAGTGTTGGGGAAACACATGAGCCTTGTGGGACCCCATAAGTGACTGTCGATGGAGAAGCCGGGGCTGTTGGTGCAAATACTCTGGTTGTTCTATTGTTCAGGAATGATTGAATCCATGCAATGGCAAAATTGGAGAAGTGTGCTGCTGAAGAAAGGTGGTTGGAGAGGGTTTTATGGTCAACAAGGTCAAATGCCGCTGATAGGTCTAGTAAGAGGAGGAGGGCAAGTTTGCCTGAGTCTTTGATCTGTTCAATTTAGGTTACTAGATCTATCAGGACTGTCTCTGTGCCATGTCTTGCGCAGAATCCTGATTGTCGTAGTCCTAGCAGGTTGTTGTTTTCTAGGTGTCGCTGGATTTGACGGTAGGCTGCTCGGTCAATGATCTTCAGGAGGAAGGGTACCGTGGTGTTTGGCCTGTAGTTTGACGAGTTGTTTGGGTCTAAGGTGGGTTTCTTGAGGAGAGGCATGACCCAAGCATCCTTAAGGTTGTCGGGAATGGTGTTGGATTTGAAGGTGGTGTTGATTATTGAAGTAATGAAGGGGGCACTTCATTTGTCTCTTTTATAATAGGTGCAGGGCAGATGTCACCCATACATCTAGAGGGTTTGAGGCTAAGAATCATTTCTTCTACTTCTTTGACGCTAAGAAGGGTGAATTTCAATAGTTAGCAATGGTCAGTCGGCGCAGTAGGTGCTATAGGTGAGGGAAGATTGTTGGTTAGGTTCGCCTTTTTGCACTCAATTTTTCATTGTAGTAGTTCAATTTTATCTGATAATGCTTTCTGGATAGTCTGACACCAGGTGGTGTCTTTAGTAGAGATAGGCGGTGGTGTAGGTGATTCAACCTCTCTAAGTATAGTGAACAGTTCCCTAGTGTTGGAGTTTGCATTTTTAATACAATCATTATTGGAATCCGACTTGGCTAGGAAGATAGCAGATTTTTACGTTGCTGCCGCTGAAAGGAAGTTTTCTTTGTTCAGGGGTTAGGGGAGGTTTTTCCAGGTTGTTTCGGCCGCTCTTTTGATTTTTCATAGTGATCTCAAGTGTGGTTTGTACCAAGTATTTAGATGGGCAAGGTGTTTAGTTTTACAAAGTTTTATAGGTGCTATTTTGTCAATGGCATTTAGAATGGTGGTTTTGTAGAGGCTAACCAGCTGTGTAGGGTCATTGGTTAGATTGGTGTCTGTGACCATCTGAAGGATAGGTTTCAATAGTGGGAGTAGCTTAGAGGCTGTGATATCTCTAGTGTTTCTGGCTGATCAAGAAGGGGCTATAGATTTGTCTTGCATAAGGATGTTTCTTGGAATGGAGAAGAGGATGGCATGATGGTCGTTCCAAGCGAGTGACTGGTTGGCGGTAATGGTGGTATTGCAGTTACAGTCGGCTATCCAGTCTAGCTGTCTCCCTTTGGAGTGCATGGTTTGATTGAGTCTTTGGGTGAAGCTTAGTTCTGAGAGGCTGTTATTGATTGCTTGTGCATTTTTGTCATTGGTGTCATAGAGGCCTAAGTTAAAGTCTCTGAGTAGGAGGGTTTGTGAGCTTGGTTTGGAATTATTGGAGATCAATAGTGTGATGTCTTCTTCGAAGGAGGTGAAAGGGCCAGGGGTTCTGTAGATCAGATGAGCTGTGATGGTTTGTGAATGTGATAATGGTAGTTTGAATGATAGATGTTCTGTGGAAGGGAGAGTTAGGCTAGGGATTTGTCTGGGACCTAAGGAGGATTTGGTGATAATGGCGACCCCTCCACCTTTGGAGTATATTCTGTCTTATCTTAGGATAGTGTATTGGTCTGGTATGGCTAACGAGAGGAGTACCCTGAAGCTGGGTGGAGCCATGTCTCTGTGACGGCTAGGAAGTCTAATTCATTGGATAGTAGACATCATTGAAATCCAGTACATGGGCTGTTACTGACCTGGCATTAATGAGGCCTCCTTTCACAGTCTCATTGATGCTATTTGTGGGCCATTGGTGGCTAGCTTTTTTATTTTGGGTGTTCGGTGAAGGCTGAGGGTCATTAGGGAGGTTGGTCTGGACTTGGTCTACATTATTGGGTTGCTTATGCAAGTGGGTTGGTATATGCTTCGGAGTGTCTTTTGTTGAGTCTATGACCCAATCTTGAGTTACTGATTATGGTAGGGCATGGTATATTCGGTGTGGGTTTCCTGGCAAATAGGTTGAGCTATTCATGCGGTGTAAGGTGATTGTGGGCCATTCCGGTTGTAGGATTTACACTTGTTTGTTTAAGGTGTGGAATGAATGAGGTAGGTTTGATATTGGCTGAGCATGGTAATGTGGTAGTCATGGACACTGTGCGGCTACAATCTAACTTTCTTTGTAGATGATTATCGCCAGATTGATTCATTGTTGTGCTGCTGCAGGATTGAAATTCTATTGTGTTTAGGGGGTCGCAGCAAGAGATTATGGGCCTCAATACGAGGTATGCAGTAGATGGATAAGGGACCGGTAGAGATGCCGACCCCATTATCCCTCTACCGCCCCATTATGAGGTCTCCTCGCAGGACCCGCTAAGGACACCTGGTTTTACCAGGTGTCCTTAGCGGGTCCCGCGAGCAGACCAGGATGCAAACAATGGACCCTTCATTAATGGGCCCGTTGTTTGCCTCCTCCCCATTCCCATTGAGCTCTATGGGGGCTCGAATGGGAATGGGGATGTACCGGGTCTGGGTTCCCGGGAAGGGGAATTACCGGGCCCTCCAAGGTCAGAATGGCCCGGTACTTCCCCATTCCGGGAACCCGACCCGGTACCCCGTATGTGGGTAGCCATGCCGCTAATAGTGGCATAGCTACCTCCATACTTGTGATGAGGCCCTATGTTTACTAATATGTTGTACACAGTCAGGCAGGCTAGTATCTTAGCTGAATTGATGAGCAGAGGGGCCATAGATAAGTTGTAGTGTGCAGGCTAAATACAGCAGTCAGCTAGTAGGTATTGCTAGGCTAAAGGCAGTGTCGACTAGATTGGTTTAAGTGCAGTCACGGTAGGCAGTGCTGGGCTAAATGCAATTCACAACTAACTCAGGTAGTGAGCAATGTTAGTCTAGATGCAATTAAGGTGGGCAGTGCTGGGCTAAATGCAGTACACAGTTAACTCAGGCAGTGAGCAGTGTTAGGCTAGATGCAATCACGGTAGGCAGTGCTAGGCTAATGCAGTACACAGTTAACTCAGGCAGTGAGCAGTGTTAGGCTAGATGCAATCAAGGTAGGCAGTGCTTGGCTAAATGCTGTACATAGTTAACTCAGGCAGTGAGCAGTGTTAGGCTAGATGCAATCACGGTAGGCAGTGCTAGGCTAATGCAGTACACAGTTAACTCAAGCAGTGTGCACGGTTAGGCTAGATGCATCACGGTAGGCAGTGCTAGGCTATCACAGTACACAGTTAACTCAGGCAGTGTGCAGGGTTAGGCTAGATGCAATCATGGTAGGCAGTGCTAGGCTAGTGCAGTACACAGTTAACTCAGGCAGCGAGCAGTGTTAGGCTAGATGCAATCAAGGTAGGTAGTGCTGGGCTAAATGCAGTACATAGTTCACTCAGGGAGTGGGCAGTGTTGGGCTAGATGCAATCACGATAGGCAGTGCTGGGCTAATGCAGTACACAGTTAACTCAGGCAGTAAGCAGAAATACATTTATAATAGGCTTCGTATCGGCATGGGTAAATGCAAAACGCTGGATTCACAGTGCAGTCATAAGCAAATAAAAAGCAGGTAGGGTGAAGTGTCTCAGTGGGGGCAGTGTTGCCACACCAGTTAGATATGTGGTGAAGAAACAGTCATGACTGTGTAACAGATACAACTATTTACTTTAGTGATACTTGTTTTTAACAGGATGTTGCAATGGCCTATGGTGTGCAAACAGTAAAAGCTGTACATTACAAATCAACAGGAGTAAAAAGACATTTTCCATCAAATATTCTCCCCAGCCAGCACTTACAGGATTGAGCAGGACAATGAGAAAAAGCTTGCCCCCTCGGATGCTCTTGTCCAGTTCCCTGGGTCCACCAGGATATTCATCATAGGAGATTGTCTGAGTAAAAAACCTGCAAGTCTGTTGAGACAGCACCCTGTACTGGTGCCGGCGTCGATAGTTTTAGCAAAGAATCATGTGAAGATGGATGCAGAGAAACATGGCAAGGCCCACAGCACCTCAGACAGCCTCAGACAGGCTAGATGCCTTAAGAAGGGCCTTGAGAGACAGGGCCGGCTTGCGCCTTCCGGTGCAGATGTGGCGAAGATAAGGGTGTCAGGCCCAATCAGAACGCATAGCCTAACAAGCTCAGTTGCTAGGCAGCGTGTATTTAGCTGATGGCGGCAAACATTTTAACGCTATCCTTGTGGCAAAGTGAAACGAATCTCAGTAAATACTGCAGGCAAGGGTTGATCTGGAATATGGCCAGCGGAGAATGGCTCTGGTGGATGAACAGTGCTAAATCCAGCATTTGTAGTGTGGGGGGTATGCTTACCCAAGCACTGGTAGCAGCGGTGGGGGTACACTTCTCCTGAAGCTGCCGCTTGTTGGAGGGATAGGCTCCTGCCTTCCCTGAGGGATGATGTGATGCTAATGCAGTACGTTGTAAAGGGCTATTTGCTTCCATTGTGAGTGAAGGTCAGCGGCGTTGATTTTTTTTCTTCCGAACTGAGAAAACCCACGAATCGTACAAAGTAAAAGGTTCAATTGTTTTTTATCCTTGAACCAAAGCTAATATCTGAAAAGGAATGCATGAAGGGAGGGATGTAACACTTTCAAGTATGATAAGGTTCAACATTCCAAAACTAGACAAAGGAATATGTAATTGCACTTTATAAAAATCTGTTGCCCTAAACGGAGTGTCAGCTTTACGTGGAGAGAATGGAAATGCGAAATATTATGTAAGTTTTACTTTTGACAATTATATAGACCAACAAATCAACTTATCATTCGCAGACCCTTATTGCTGCTTTACATTGTACTCGGTTGTTGTTTGTGTCATATTGCAACAACACGCAAATACAGTGTGTGTGTGTGTAGTGGCCTTTGTCTTGCCCACATGGGCAGTTCATTATCGAGATGCGTGTAGTCTACTTGTGGGTTCCCCTGCGTTCCACAAACGCGGAATTCAATGCTAATATTTAATAAAAATGTCATCTATGTTTTCTTCTTGCACTTAGCTTGCTGCCTGATTGTAGCTTTAGCCTTCGCATCCCATTTCACACTACACATATTTCATAGCACTAACCTCTGAAGCTAATTGTTTGACGTGTGTGTTCATCCTTGGTTTTAACACAGGGCCAAATTAATGGGTAAGATGATCAATTGTAATAAAGATCGGTTACTGAGACACATTTCTGTTATGTTTTTCAAATAGATGCATCCTGCCTTTCTGCAATTGTCATCGATTCCAGATACCAACTGACTTGTCCTTTAATCGGCAGCTGCAGATACACATGAATGGCTGCATCACAATAACAATCTTTTGGGACTATCGTCATGGGCCGATATGCCCTTACGTGGTTCCAGCTATAACGAGCGACCTGACATCGCTTACAGTGGCCTAGCGCCAAGCTGACGCCCAAGCCTTGCGATTCACAGTACGCCCAATTTGCTTCTTATACGCAAAAGGAACGCCGCGTGACTCACGATAAACGTGTGTGGATCGCAAACAAAGAAAATAATTACCCATTTGCTTGAATATGGCAATCACCGGATGTTCTTGGAGCATTTATTGTGAAATAAAAGTAGTTTACAAATTGTACAGTTTTGCTATTTGTTTTAAAAGTATAGTTTTATATTCAAAACTGGGGTGCGCTGCACTATGAGATGATGTGTGTTGATATTCCGGGTTCTGCGTCAACTAACAGTAACACGTAGGTAATGACTGGGCGCTTTTGGCTACGCTGCACAGTAACGTCCTGGAGATAGGCGGAGAATATCATAGGTTTGGAGATGTCAGCCTCAGGGGCAAGGCATATGAAGTAGTGCCGCCAGGGCAGTCCACCTTGGGGATGCGGCAACGGATACGATTATCACAAGATGGCCGCGCCCTGCTGCCTGATTTTGCATGTGTAAAAAAGAGGAAAAGGACAGTGAGGTGCATAGGAAATGTTTGTATGTTTTCTAAGGTCTGTTTCTGTATTATTTTTAATGTCTGTGTGGTCTGTTAAAAAATGTGTTAAGTACACATAAAGTAATGATTATTAATTGGTTTATATAGAGAAGTGTAGTGTCTACCACTAGTATCACTGTTTTCACTCATTTCATCCCGAGGAAAATGTTCTTCCACTTATTCGAAAGCACTATACATTTCTGTGTAAAACAAAAAAAATATACATTTTTGTGTATCTAATATAGAAAGTTTATAAATGTATAAAATAAATGTAGTGTAATCAGTAGTTTCTTGCTAGGTTTTGCTGTTACTGCTGCGCAGGTGTGCTGTTATGGTTAAGTTGCGCTACTAAAAACCTATGAAATTCAGTGAAAAAAACTTTGTTACACGGACATTATGGTTCCAAGTAAAACTGAAAAACCCCTGAAATTCACCAGTTATGGTAAGCTAAGCAACCATAACTCTTGCCACCACCCTGCACTGCTAAGACTAACACCCAGGACATCAAAGATGACATCACAAATGTCATTGATGACATTACTGATGACATCACATGTCTGGCTCCCTCTTTTTTCCTTTACTGACATATCTACGCCAGTCACAGTGAGGAACAAAAAATTCTAAAAGTACTATATTTGTCGACTTATATTTCAAATATGTTCTTACAGTAATTCACTTGTGGTTCACTCACAGCATATGAAACATATACGTAGTGGGAAACAGAGACTTGGAAGACAGCAATGCTTTCTATGTATGAAGATGATCAGTAAGGTTTACAAAAATGAAGTTAGCTCCAACGTGCAAGTTCCAGGTGATGTAAATCACAGAAGTCCAATTATACTATGAAAAATCATTGGTCCTCATTACGAGTTTGGAGGTAGCCATGGAGGTTGGAGGTAGCCATGGAGCTATTATCTAATAGCTCCATGGCTGCCTCCAAACCGGGCTCCTTTACCGAGTTCCTGCAATGGGGACTTACCGGGTCATTCCGACATAGGAGGACCCGGTAAGTCCTCCTTGCGGGAACCATTCCCCATTCCCATTTGAGCCCTATAGGGCTCAATGGGAATGGGGATGGAGGTAACAACGGTCACATTATAAGTGTCCCGTTGTTATCTCCCTCTTCCCCTCGTGGGACCCGGAAAAGATGTCTGGTTTTACCAGACGTCTGATCCGGGTCCCGTGAAGGGAACCTCGTAATACGCACTCCTGGAATGAAGGGGGCCAGTCCCGTACCGGCCCCCTTCATTCCGGAAGCGCAAGCGTCGTAATGAGGCCCATTGTCTTAGACATCAGCTCTTGTTGTGTATCAAATAATGTATTTATAGTATTGTCATATGTTAAGTAAGTTTGATGATTACAGATGAGACAATTGAAATGAAAAACACAATAATTAATGAAAACAATGAAAAAAGTATAAAATCAAAACAATATCATTAAGCACCGTAATCTTATTGCTGTGTTCACTATGTTGCTAAGTCTGTGGCACCTCATGTTCTAAAAGATATGCGAATATCCTGATAAACTATACTTGAAAGTGTGAGTGGGAACATCCCATAGAAATGTCAATTAGCATATCTAAAGGCTTGCAGTAAAAGGCACCTCTGCCATAGATTACGGAATCACCCATGAGAATTAAGAATCAATGGAATGTCACCCAAATTAGTGCTAAAATGTTAATACAATAGAGGCATACCAAGAATCCTGAAAATGTAGTTCCAAAATTTGGAGATAATGGCTGAAGTGGTACAAGGACTAAAATGTCCTCAGCTTCGAGAAAAGAAAATATCCGTTCTGGATTGGAATAAAAGAAGAATGGCAGGTGATGAATTACTATGATGGTAAGTGAAAAGGATGGGAATGAAAAAGAAGAAGAGCTTGGGGACTTACCCTGTTGGTAATGATTTTAATGAAGAATGGTGTCTTATTAATATGGTCAGAAAATGTCTTGTATGGTGAAATCTAAAAATGAATTATAAATGCAGATTAAATTATAACTGTGCCGTGTGCACCCAGAATTACAGGCAGTTGATGGAGTAGATAGGATAGAAATAAAGAAAGTACCTGAGTAGCCAAATAAAGGGGTTAAAATCCCCATTAAGAGTATCATGTGTGCCAAAATCTGTATCTGACTTGTAGGAACGAGGTCTGTTTATATTCTCTAATGGAAATCGCTTACACGCGAGTGCCGCGATCGTGACATCATGCGAACGTAGTGCATCTGACGTCACGCGTACCGTGCAAGGCAAGCAACGTCATGGAGCAAATTTAAATAATCTCTTTAAAAGTCGCAGGTAAGGGGCAATAAAAAGATATAAATTGAACCAATGTATGGATTAACAATGTGTGGATTAAAACATACAACACAGAAAGCAATGGAATGACGACATGAAAAATATTATTAGATATGGGATGTTCCCAACATACATTTTTGAAATTAACTATTTTTGTGTGTTTGGCAAAGAAAAGAAAAATACCAGAGCATGATTTTATAAGGCTCGTTGCTAATATAATAATTGATATATTTGGATGCACCTAACATTGCACAAGAAATTCACAAAGAGGTGAAGGTATGAGGAGGCAACTTAAGAAATAGATATTGTTGTAACACCAATGTGACTCTAAAGATGAACTAGATTAATTTTGCAATGTATCATTATGTTTGTAATGGATCCAACATCCTAATTGAGGCATATCTTACAAGTATGTGTCATTTTTTTGTTGAAGAAAGCATAGTTCTAAGCTTGCTGTTGGGTGGGTCAATGATCTTTATGAGAATGCATGCATTTCATGGCCTGTATTCAGGCCAAAGGTGGTACAGTGTAGATGGCAGATAAGTTTACTTTCAATTTGCCTATGTTTGATACAAAAGTTGCCCCCACGTTTGTCACTCTTAGCCTTAATCAAATCAATTAAGCAAATGTCAGCTTTGTTAGCACATTGGTGCTCTAGCTGCCAGTGTGACGGCAGAGGCAAATTGGCGTCTGTTTTGTTCAGACTGGACAAATGTTCTCTGACACGAAATCTGTAATGTTGATTTTTGTGCCAGTACTGTCCACAAATTCCTGACAGTTGCGATGGGCAAACTGGCACTGGTTGCAATTTCCACATTTAAACTGAGAGAGTTGGCAAAAGTATGGGTAAGGAGTGAAGACAAAAGAGAGTAATGGAGGGTGGCGGGATAAAACATAACGCAAGAATAAGAGTGTTATATACATAGTGATGAGATATTGACTTGAGTGTGGCCAAGCAATAAATTATCATGAGAGAGGCCACGATAAGACAATACACCCTGGCCTGCATTTTAAACAAACGTATCAGAAGAAATTTGAACCTAGAGTCCCGTAGCAGATAACGTAAAAAACAGATTTGATTAAAGGTAAATCTAAAGAGGTAAGTTTACACTCCTTATGGAATATTTTAGGGGGCAAGACAAGTCTTAAAGAGAAGATCGTAGAAGATATATTTGGCCGGTAGAGTTTGTCTGTTTATTTTATCTGATTTTGAGAATGATGACATCATAAATGGAAAAAACAAATTGATTGTTTTAAATTGAACTTGGCAGTTGTTTTTTAGCAAGATTAAAGTACAAATTGTGATCCAAGTGATTGGAGCCTGCGACGATTGGTGCTCGCTCATATTGTATTATTTTTCTGAAACACATTTATAAATCTGTGATTAAAAAAAGCGAGTGCCAAATGGATTAAGTGTAGACGAGTTGAGAATGGAAGATATTACTCCACTTATGCATCTCTGCAAGCAGTTGCCGAAACATGCACCTAAGCTTAGACAGTATAGTACGGAATGGGTTAAAGGAACCACAGATAAAATGTTTATGCCGTGGCTGCAAGGAGGGTCACTATCTAAAGCAGTCCTGCAGCATATGACGACATATTTGCATGCAGCGTACACAGGAAAAAAGCTAGACAAGCGATTAGCTAGCCTAAAGCTTTGGAAGATGCACCAGGAAGAACGAGACGAGCCGGCTCCTGTAGATTGGATACTTAATGTATGCAAAGAAGGGGATGAGGAGCCGTCTGCTCCCCCGGCCCTGGCTGAAATAGAAGATGAGAATAAGAAAGACGATGGGTTATACCCATTGAGGGAGCTTAAGGCAGCAACAGAGTGTAGCAACCCGGCATTTGAGTTGCCTATGCAAAGTAGTGATGAGGGTCCAGACAGAAATACTGAGAGAGATGTAATCTCTAAAGTCCCGAGGGACAGGGAGAGACGCGATAAAGAGAGAACTGATTGAGAAAGCACATCTCTAGATATAGGAAGAGAAATAAAGAGATGGAAGGGAGAAAGAAACAACGGTGATGAGACAGTGCTCTCACAGAATAAATGGATGGGTGGTCAGATTTTCCTCAAATTCAATGGTAAAGGCATCGAAGATGTAAGATAAAGGGAAGATCAAGACGAGCAAGACAAAAATGATAAAAAATAAGGATAGGCAAAGACGAGAACATCTGTATCAAGAGCAGCAGTCAAGAAAACAAGAGTGAGCAGAGGAGAAAAGAAAACAAGATAACAGACAGAGAGCAATCGATGCGCAGGAGAGGCTAGAACAAAAAAGAATAGACAAGGAGGAACAGAAGTTAAGGGATAAAAGAATACAGGGACGAAAGGCTAAGGAGATACCGCAGGGCAAATGAGAGAAGAGATACAAAGAAAAAAGCGGAAGACAGGGTCAGAGAGGAAGTGAGGAACCAAAGAGAATTTGACAAAGAGATTGAACATAAAAGAAGGCAGAGAGCACTCAATCTCGATCACCTAGAAAAGGAGATAAGGAATCCCAAACCAGAAGTAGCATGGAAGGACATAGAGGAGTTTTTCCCAGAATACAAGTCATTACCTGACCCGTCTAGAGCAAATAAAGAAGAGGAGTTTGACTCTAGGAGCTTTGGGGAAGCGATCGATAAAGTAAATCATGAATTGAAAGCCCAGAAAGAATCAAAGGGGAAGGGAAAAAATGATTGACTCAAGAGCACTCAGTTGTACGACATCGAGGTAGCCTCATGCAGTACGAGGCAGAAGGTGTTGTCCTTAGACAGACTGACTCTGAACAGAGATGAGGAGGAGAGAAGTTGCACAAGTTGGGCACAAGAAATGTCAGACGAAGACAGAGACATGTTCCGTGGGGAAGAGAGAGGGAATGCATGAGGTCCTGAGGGATGTTTTTCAATGGATAAGGAAGTAAGATGGTAAGATTTAAATGCACCTATGCCTAGCATGTCAGAACTATTGACACAGTCAGACCAACCCAAAGGGAAATTCCATGGTGAGAGGGGGGAGTCGCCACTGTATGTGTGCAGATTAAGATCGCTACCAGGAAGAAGGCAATGTGGGAATATCGTCCCTGCGGTGGACAGACAAATGATGAGAGAGGAGGATATGTTTGGGGCTTTCCAGTTTCCCTTGCTAGAAAAAGGTGGTCCTGTGGCCCCAGATGGACAAGGAAAATGTAAAGTGTAAACTCTCAAATTTAACTTCTGGCGCTGGGAAGTGGATACATGAGTTAGAAAAAATGACGGGAGGAAACATGTTGGCTATAGGGGACATTAAGGGTCTCCTGATCGCCATACTTGGTGAGAGAGCTGGTGGCGTTTGGTCAAGAGCAGGATACTACAGTTAACACTGCTCATGATGGAGCAACATTCAATAACTGTAGGGCGTCAGTCTGGAAAGCATTTAGAGTACTGTATCCGGACACATCCGATATGGGAGCTATAATGATGAAAAAGATGCAAGATGGGGATGACCCGCTTGTTTACATTCATAATTTTCAAGAGCAGTGGAGCTTGGAGACGTGCAAATCTTGGGGAAAATATATACCTGTTTTCTATCATATATTGTGCCACAGGCTGCCAGGCCCTGTACCGTAGCAGCTCAAGAGGTTAGTGGGTATAGAAGTCAAAACGTGGTCAGAGATTCAGCTGACCATTGCGCAATATTGTAGACTCTTGCAAGAAAAGAATTGCAAGAAAGATGATGCTAGGAAATGCGAAGAGGCGAAGTTATTGCAGATGAATTTGTCCAAATATGCCATTGAATGGGCAATGTTGGCTAGTGTAGATGGATCGAATTCACAGCAAATGGCAAACATACCGCAGGTGAATAATCAAAGGCAGTTTGGTCAGGGCAATAATGGATTTGCTCCAGGAGGAAGGGGAGGATTTTGAGAAAGAGGTTTTCAGAATAATCAAGGGAATTGGCAGAATAATCAGCGAAGCTTCCAGAATAATCAAGGTGGGGTTCAAAGTATGCAGAATGACGGTCAAAATATGCAGGGTGGGCAGATTAGGAGGCCACCTATATGTTGGACATGTAGGAAAACAGGGCACTTTGCTCGTATGTATAGAAGTAAAGATTTCATGCAAAATGGCCAATTTGTAAGAAGAGGAACGTCAAACCCACTTGCGTATTCACAGCAGAGTGGAGATGGGTTTGCTCAGAATCAAACAATGCAGCAGCATCAGCAAGTGCCGAGAGTGCAGCAAGGCTTGCAGATGCAGCAGGTAGCAGTCAGTCTGCCAGAGGGCAGTTGCAGTAGTCTCATATGCAGATTCAGCAGATAATTCCAAGAATTGGGTGTGTCACTTTCGATGGAGGGAATTATTTTACAGGTAATGGAATAAGGTTGTACCCGCAATAGGACAGCTGACTGGGAGACCTGATGTGTTCAGTACTATCTGTGAGGCCGAATCCTCATGAGGAACTGAGGGTAGACGTCAATATAGGAGGCAAAAGTTATTCATTTTTAGTAGACATGGTTGCAACACGCTCATGTATACGAGAGGGAACATTTTCGATGTCTTGCAGTGCCATGAAGTCTCAAGGTTTTTCAGGAGCTACAAGTAGAGTTTCTTTTACTGAAGAATTACCAGTGTCTATAGGAGAATGTGACGTGAAGGTGCCTTTGCTATATTCAAGGCAGACACCTGTCAATATCTAATGACAAAGTTGACTATGACAATTTAGTTTACTAATGAAGGCATAGTGTGTTTAATACCAGGAATGCATTATTTAAACGTGAGTGAATTTATTATGGCATTTTCAGAACAGATAGCCATGAGCAATACCTTTAGAACCAGAGGTTGTTCACTACGGAGTACATATTCTGTTGATATGGTTACCAGGCCTAGTAGGCAGAACTATGAGAATACCGGATGAATTTCTGTTTAGACCAAAAATACCTATGCATGAAGAAGAGGGACACGTTTTTCCCTTAGAGCTGCAAGCAGCCATAGTGAAAGGGTTTTGCCTGATGGAAATGATGATAAAAGCAGATGATGGTGTGCAGTAATTGATACCGGGGAAGGTTACCGATTAACTGACGTCACTGATGACATTCTATTTGGAGATCATCCATCTGATGACAAAGTGATATTTGATATGAGTATTACTTATTGGATGAGAGCAATCAACCGGGAGGTTCCTCAGAAAATGATGCTAGAACAAAAACGTCCTGAGTATTTTGATGAAGATGTGGTGAAAGTGCCAGTTTCATTATGGACTGCAGGCCCCTATGATGTAGGCCTGTTAAAGGGGATTGGAGAGGTAAAAATTAAATTGAAACCAGGAGCAATTGTACCTCGAGTTGGACAGTATCCCATGTATCGAGAGGCAGATGAAGGTATTTTTAAATGGATCAGGGTATCTTAGTGACGTCAGAGTCACCCTGTAACACAGCAATTTATCCTGTGAAAAAGGGGAAAGGGGGTCTTGGAGACTAATTTAAGATGTAAGGCCGATAAACTAGATTGTAGAGGCCGAGTTCCCTCTAATTCCTAATCCTGTTACAATCTTATGTAATATACCTGTTGAAGCATGATATTTCACTGCGATTGACTTGAAAAATGCATTTTTCTCAATCCCATTGCACAAAGGCTTGCAGGATCTGACGTCATTTACGTTCAGTCAGACGCACCTGAAAGACACCTGTTTACCACAAGGGTCTTGTGAGTCACCATCGACTTTTAATAGAATTCTCCAGATGGACTTGAGCAATAGAACACTTTAGAAAGTGTTGTTTTACAGTACGTAGATGACATTTTAGTTTGCAGCACTTCAAAAGAAGAGTGCAGATGCGATTCTGTTCAGCTGATGATTATACTTGCTGACAAAGGATTTCAAGATTGACAAAGGAAAGTTACAGTATTGTCAACAGGAAGTGTTATACAGGCCAATTGACTTCACATGAAGGAAAGAAGGTTACTCCTGAGAGAGCAGAGGCTATTTTGAAGACCACAAAGCCACACATGATAATGCACATGCAGAGATTTCTGGGACTGTGTGACTATGTGAGAGCATGGGTCTTTGACTACAGCTCGTATATAACCCTTTGTTGCAGGCCCTAAAGAAAGCATAGGTGACACAGGAAAACATTGTGTGGACTGAGGAAATGGAAAAAGGGTTTGAAGAGTTGAAAAAGATAATTTGCACAACTCCAGTTTTAGGCATTCCTAATAATACTGAGGAATTCTTTTTGTTTTCGCACACGGACAGCACTGTTATGACAGCAGTTCTTACGCAGAGAACCACATTGGGGTACAAGCCAGTTGCATATTACAGTGGGATTTTAGGCTGCGTTCACTATAGGGAAAGTAGAGAACACGGCAAGCATAGTGATGGGATGCTCTATGACCTTGTTTGCTGAACATGCACTATTTTCCATTTTAGAGAAACCAAAAGGTACGTTGACTTCTCAAAGGCTTCTGCCTATGAAGTAGTCAAATCAAATCTAGCGATCAAAATAGTGTGATGCAGAATAGTGAATCCTGTCATGTCTGTAGCTGAACCATTGGCAGAGGATGTGAATGTGCTTGACTGTTTGAACCATGAAGAGTTCTATGATGAACTTCCCAGGATAAAAGAAAGTGCTTTAGCAGGAGGAGAAATTGTCTTTAGTGACGGTTCTTCAAGAATCGATCAAAATGTCGGGCAGAGATATACAGGTGCCGCTGTGGTAAAGCTCACCGCCAATGGGGAGTTTCAGAAAATGGTAAGTGCTTGACTACCATCTCATTATTCAGCACATGCTGCAGAATTAGTGGTGCTGATTGTTGCGTTCGAGAATCATGCAGACCAGGAACTAACAGTGTACAGCGACTCTCCCTATATGACGTCAATGGTGCATGCAGGGTTAGCACATTGGAAAAGGAGGGGCTACCTCTGAGCGGATTGCATGCCAGTGCAGCATGCCGCCTTATTGGACAGGCTTATTAAGGCATTGCAACTCTCAGTAGCCATCGCAGTCATTAAATGAGCAGCACATAATAAAAGGGCAGATTTTATCTCACGTGGAAACCAAGCAGCAGACGGTGAAGCAAAACTCACTGCATGTTCAAAAAATGTAATGACATTTGGTATGCCTGATGTAAATGAAAAAATTGTTGTAATAATGAATGTGTCTGAAAGATATTCCCTCATTACGACCCTTGCGGAAATCGAAAAACGATGGCGGAAATGCAATACCGCCATCGAATAGCGCTCGGTGTGACTATGACCCGTCACCGTAAAGTACGATGCCATTAGCGACACCGTAGTGAACGCCAACGCTAACTGCACCAAGTACGCGCGCGCGCGCCATGCCAAACCGTAATTAGCACCATGGCGCAAGGGTACGCGAATTCCGACCCTAGCGGACATGTACTTAACGCCATCAAGCACGACGGAAAGTACCATTCCGCCATGGTGAGAAGTACGGCATCGCGAATCAACCGTAAACGGCCCCACTGAGTGCCTGTACACCGCTCCCTGGCCACATAGTACAACTCCCCGTAGGTGCAACGAAGTCACAATGCAACCAGTGAAATGTACAAGTCACCCATGCATGCCAACGAACAAAAGAATCACAAGAGGGGCCAATGGGAGCTGCAGGGCACAGATGGCACGAATACAGAAGCTATACCAATGGACATGACCCCAGTCTCCCACCAAGAAACGCACGCAAACACAGGCACCTGTGACCAGCAATATTCCGATAATCACATCATTCCACCAATCCACCTGGCTGACCGGCATCTGTTACACAAAACCTAATCCCCCGCCCCTGAGCATGACATCATCCAAACAGTCATATTGGCAGCCCTCACCCCTGACCTCACTGGGCTTCGTAGGCAAACGCGCCCAGCACAGTACCACGCAACTATACTCCGAAGCTGGAACCCAATGCAGATCTCCTCACAATACATCGCTCCCCAAATAGGAATATGCAACATCACTTGCAAAGAAGAACGCTACACGGCCCATATCAGAATAGAAATTTAATGCACAACAAATTCACCAAGCCCATACAGCCATTAGGCCATGAACTCCAAAACACATTTCACCATTGTGGGCTGCATCCGCAAGAAATGACCAGCTACTTCTTGTGTGACGCCCTGTTCCTTCATGGTACACAGGGGCTACATTCTCGTACGAAAAGGCAACATGGAAGCGCCTAGAACCGCAGGGCCGTCCCAATAGGGAGGCACTAGTCCAGCTGAAAGGCCGAAATGTTGCTCCGAGCCACTAGTACTGCGTAAGGGCATGTGGCCCATTGGCGATCGTCCCATAAGATCGTAATGCTGCTCCACTGATTAACACGAAGCAGCAGGTGTCGGGAGTAAAACCCATCTGCAGGAGTGGCATACAGATGGCAGTGACAAAAGGGGAGGAGATACCTGTCAACCAAAAGAAAAGAAAAAGAAAAGAATGGCCATCAGAACTACATTCCAACAACTCACTCCAATGATCACACTAAATCCACAGCCATATGCATGCTAGCCCACTCCAAAGGATCATCACCACCCCAAAACCACTTGCGACTCATAACTATCCATATCGAGGTGAAAACACCATCACAAACGAGTGTACCTGTGCATGCGTCTGTGAAAACAGAATCCATCAGATGGGATTGGTAACGTGCATGGACACAAGTGTCTGAAGGCGCGTCGAGACAGGGAGGGCTCAACAAGGCCAGATAGACGATGGTCCCACTATGGCAGCCCTGCATCACATAGCGCAGGGGAGGCGGACAGATTCCAAGAAGCCCTGTACATGGCAAACACCGTATCAAATCATCTGCCCATGCATCCATTCATCATTCCCTCATCCCGTAATGATAACGCCTGTTTCCATACTCACATAACATGTGAGAATTCCATTGAGTCTGTGCGTTATGCAGCCTGCAAAATCCACTGTGCCCCAGCCCGTAATTCCAGTGTTGTGAAGTAACATGTATTTGGGAACGTCCGGCCTCATCATCCACTTCGCTATTGCGCATCCCAAACTATTCATATCAATCATTGCATCCTCGCCATGGCCCCTGTCCCAAGGACACTGAACAATAGAACGTTATATTTGCAGTCAGACCTGTGGGCATCTCCTCGCCGCTAGCTGAAGACCGAAAGCGCCGCCCTTCGAATTCCTCATTTGCAACATCACGTCGAAAAGGCATCTGTGGCCGCTTGAAATCACAAATTAATCCATCTAGTGCGGCTGTGTGTGAAAATGGCAACTGCCTTCACTCACAAATGGGAGGCCCCGCCCGTCGGTGAACCTCGGTACAGTGATGCATGAGGGTCCACCGTTACTCGAGTACTACGTTCCACTGACCCTTCACAAGTCTGTTCGCGACTGCAAAGAATGCATGTGAAACAATGGGACCATAGCCGAATGAACATATCAACCAATGTTACACGGCCATCGGGTACCAATACATGATTGTAATAGCAAGATGCCATTCCTCGAATTGCAGCGTTGTGTGCGGGACGTGCTCGCCCAAAGGGGAGAGCAGCTTGCACAGGTGGAATGAATCACCACAGGTGGAGGCCATACAGCCTGAAAACACATAAATTGCACGCCCAGTCTCCTCCCACAACCACTCCGAAATGCTACCGGCAGGACTCGCGATGTTGGCCCTGGGGGACCTGATAGCACTGCAAGTACTCCAACTCCAAGAAGAAGACGAACACCAACTACAACCGGCCGCACGGAGGAGACGCAGGAGGAGGAGGAGGGCAAGGCAGGGCCAGCAAGGGCTGCCAGCACAGCCACTACCACCACGCAGGCAGCCCGCAATCCCACGCCTCCGAGCACATCCGTTCAACCTCACTGATGAGCAGATCCACACCCTCTACCGTTTGGACCGGGACACCATAGCCGCCATTGTGGACATGACACAGGCTGACCTTGTCAGCATGATAGATAGCCCAACCGCCATCCCACCCCTACTGAAGGTGGTGTCTGTACTCCACTTCCTGGCCACAGGCACCTACCAGCACACAGTCGGACAGTTGCATGGCATTTCTCAGCCACTGTTCTCACGGACACTATTGCAAGTGCTCGATGCCCTCCTGCAGCACGCAGATGACTACATCTCTCTACCACGCTCGGAGCAGGAAATTACCAACACAAAAGTGGGATTCCATGCACTTGCCGGCATACCGGGTTGCATTGGTGCCATCGACTGCACCCATGTGGAATTGGTCGTCCCACATGCCATGGAGGCCCAGTACCGCAACCGAAAACAATTTCATTCACTGAATGTACAAATGGTGTGTGACTCCAACAGGATCATTACACATTGTTGTGCCCGATTCCCTGGATCAACCCATGATTCTATGGTCTTGAGGAACTCTACAATACCACGCTACATGGAGCGACACGCAGGGAACAGATCCTGGCTACTCGGTGAGTCTCATTTCATGCATGATGATGTGGGGTATGTGATGCGGCAATGACCTGGCAGGAAGGGGGGCGGGGGGTGCGTACGTAGCAATGGCATTCCACATAATTCGTTTATCGTCCACATACAGGTGATGCCGGATATCCACTGAAGAGATGGCTCCTCACACCAGTCCGGAACACACGGGACCAGCATGAGGAGGACTACAACCATGCCCACTCACGTACCCGTGTAGTCATTGAACAGGCATTCGGCCTACTGAAGACTCGTTTCCGGTGCCTCAGCAGGTCTGGCGGGGCACTCCTGTACCGCCATGAGAAGGTTGCAAAGATGGTGATGGCATGTGTCATGCTCCACAACATGTGCGTACGTAGAAATGTGCCCATGCCCCCTGACGCAGAACTGCAAGCACCTGAAGATGGTCATGATGAGGGTGGGGATGTGGCAGCACCTCAAGGAGTCTGCGAGGCACAGGAGGGCCGTGAAATTCGTCAGCATCTCATAGATGCATGCTTCTAGCACTCACGCCTGGTGGCTGATACATGGACACGGGACTCGTGGCACTGTGTGTGTCTGGTACATGCACAATATGGACTGTACGCCTATGATGGCCTAGTACACAAAGATCATTGTCCACACATCTCATTGTTTGATCGTGCATTGTTTATGGCATATGTGATATCATGTTGAACACCCTATCGACCCGCCACCCAAGTGAGCCCAACACACCCCCTCCACCCTCCTACCTCCCCCCCGAAAACCA
Source organism: Ambystoma mexicanum (assembly GCF_040938575.1). Lineage (NCBI taxonomy): Eukaryota > Metazoa > Chordata > Amphibia > Caudata > Ambystomatidae > Ambystoma > Ambystoma mexicanum. Next base: position 1,191,233,908 of record NC_090931.1, on the reverse strand, counting down.
GTGTCCAAAGATGCTCATTGTCAGTGGGCAGTCGCTATTGCAAGCCCCCTCTGCGGGTATCAGGGGCACCCCTGCCTGTGGAGCGCAGGTTCCTCCCAGATCTACGTTGGGGGCTGCCCTGGACGGAACTTGCAACGGATGATGTCTCTGCCTGCTCACGTCCATGCATGTCCCTAAGGGTTTGTGAGAGCTCAGTGAGCACACGGCGCACTGCGGCAAGTTCGGCACATACGTCTTTGGACGTCGCATGCAGTTCCCCCCTCAGGCTCTCGGTGCTTCTCTCCATTTGGACTCTCAGGCTCTTAGTGCTACTCTCCATTTGGACTCTCAGGCTCTCGGTGCTACTCTCCATTTGGACTCTCAGGCTCTCGGTGCTACTCTCCATTTGTGCCCTAAGTGTCTCAGTTAATGTTTCTATGTCTGCCTTAGTGCCCCCACATCCATCGGCATGGTCCTTGAGGAGCATGGCCAGTTGCTGCTGTTGCACGATTAACTGGTCGAGGGACTGTTGCCTCTGCTGGGCCATGGCCATTTGCGGTGGTGTCACAGAGGGGCTGTTCGCCTCATGTTGCCCTGCCACAGGGCTTGTGGGGGATGGCCAGTCGTCGTCTTGTGGGTGCCCCTGCGTGGTATCCTCATGGTGTACGGGATGGAACAGACAGTGGGATTGGGACAGGTCATGGATGGATCTGACTTCGACATCCCCGTCTTCTGTGTCGGAGCATGCTGCCATTAATGGGGTGTCACCTATGGTGCTGCTGCCACCAGAGGCAGTACCTTCTGTGGCATCCATTGGGGGGACCTGTGGTGGTGCTGTTGTGGGCATGCTGGCTGCTGGGGTGCCTGTTGATGTTCCCTCCTGTGTGCTGCCACTTGATATGTGCTGCTGCCGTGTCTTGATGCGTGCAGCTGAGGTGGAGGGTCTTTGGCCGTCGGTCTTGGCCCTCTTTGCAGGTGTGCTGGTAGGGGTGTCCTGGAGCTCGTCGTTTGGATCGGACCCTGTGGTGGAGTAAAGGAGGGGGAGCGTTATTAATGGGTCTGTGGGAATTGGAATGGCAATGTATCACATGCATTGGGGTGGTACCTGAGGGTGATTTGGGTCGGGGCCTTGGAGGTGCTTTCATTTGTGTGTGGAGTGAGGGTGCCGTTGTTTGGCAGCCTGCAGTTAGGGTGTGCCTGCTGCACGTGAAGTGGGTGTTTTTGGGGTTTTTACTTATTTATGTATTTATTGTGTGTTTTAAAGTGCGCTATCAGGCCAATGTGTGTGGACGTTCTCCTGGCCATGTGTTGCTGTTGCGCTATGTGGACACATGTGAGTCACATGATTGGACATTGTGGATTTGGCATGGTTTTATTTGGGCCACCTACCTGATTCTCCGGATGTCTGCACTCCTTTCTCCATCCCTCCGACTCCCTCTATGCTCTCCATTCCAATGGTGGAGGCACAGATTTCTTCCCAGGGGGTCAACTTGATGGGTGATTCCGACCCTCCCCCGGTGGCTGTGGCAATGTTGCGGTTGGCAGAAAGTATGCTACGGACGCGTATCCGCAGGTCGTCCCACCGCTTCCTGCATTGCTGTGGGTTGCGGGGTGCGGTCCCCACCGCACTTACCCGCTGTGCCACCAGGGCCCATATGGCCTTCTTGTTCGCAAGTGCCGTCCTGGTCATTTGCGTGGAGAAGACGGCGGCGGCATTCTCCTGGAGGGTCTCTGTGAGTACGGTGAGTTCCTCACGGGAGAAGTGGACCTGCCGCTTGCGGTCGCACGCTTTCTTCGCTACTTTTCCCATTTTTCTTGGTTTCACTAGGGTGGATGACGGGTTGGGATGTGTCTCAGGGTGGTGTTTTTAGTGGTTGTGTGTATTTTGTGGTTTTATAGGTGTACGGGGTGTTGTTTCCCGTTCCGGGCCCATGTTTTTACTTCCGTTTCCGTATATTTACGGTCGCCGTACTTTCCGGTTGGCGCTCACTGCGGTGTCCGCTATGATGGGTGGCGGTATTGCACCTAGGGCGCCGTACGGCGGCGGTGTGGGCCGTTTTGGGGTCATTTCCGCCATCGCGGATTTTGCACTTCCGCCATGGCGTGGTGCTCGTGCCCGATGGGTCGGAATGGGCCGCACTTTGCTCCATCGTGCAATGGCGGAAACGCTATTTACGCTGTGGCGGTCCGGTCAGTCACTTTCCGCAAGGGTCGTAATGAGGGCCTATAGTGATTTGTCAAAAACCCAATTGATGGAGGTCCAGGGGGAAACACCTCAAGATGAGAAGGATTTGTGGATGTGAAGAGGGTGTTCTTTAAACCCCTCTGAAGCATTGTGGCGATAAAACAGCACTGGTAAACCAGTGATGCCTGTACCCTTATTAAGGGTGGTGCTGGAACAGCTACACTACCCTGCACAGACAACTAGGGAGAACCTTGCTGCAATTATTGCAGAGGATTGGTTTGTACCAAATGTGTTAGAGCATGTTGCGTTCTATGTAGTGAACTGCATTGTGTGCCAACAATTTACGGCTGGGCATACACTGCGCACAGTTAGGGGAGTTATCCCAAGACCCACTGGACCCTTTCTGCATTTTCATATTGACTATGTTGACATGCTGCAAGTATGTAATGGATATAGATATATGATTGCAGTAGTTTGTCTCTTTTCAAGATGGATTGAGGCTGGTCCGTATACATACCCAGACTCTACCTGTGCAGCCAAATTCTTAGTGCGGGAAGTGTTTCCCAGATGGGCAGTATGTGAAGTAATGAGGTCAGACAATGGGCCACATTTTGTGAATGAAACATTTGAGCAGATCAGCTTGTTGCTTCGTATAAAGCACAAGTTTTCTTCGGCCTATCATCCACAAGGAAATGGTATCTGTGCTTAAAGAGAGCATAGCCAAGTTTAAGCTTACATTGAAGAAAGGGTGGTTGCATTGCCTACCACTGCCATTACATGCACTAAGGAGCCAACCAGGTTCAGACCACCATCTCACCCCCCCATGAGATAGTGACAGGGAGACGGATGAGGACACCCCTCACACATCCATCCAGAGTTAGAAGTGATGCTCAGCCTACAGCAGAACTGTTAGGAATGGAGCTACATGAGTATCTTATGTGTATGACTTCAAGTATCGCTGTCATTTCATGTCAGCTACTGCGAAAAAGTTGTGGGGCAGCACAGAACACAGAAGGAGATGCTTCAACAAGTAGTGTTCAAGAACTTTGTGTTCCAAAATGATCCCCCATAGATACGGTCCTCATCCGCAACTTTACAAGGAAGTGGCACAAGCCCACATTTAACGGCCCCTTCATTGTAGAAGATGTCGTGCCATCTGCAGTCAGAGTGCAAAGCAGACATGCTTGGACTGTTTTAAGCAACGTCAACGTCTACACTGGAGAAACCCCTCTGCCCCAACCCCTACAGAAGCAAGCATCAGGGAAGAACCTCAGCAAATGCAGACAAGGTCTATGACGAGGAAGAAGGATGCAGAGGCTGTCGAGTGAAAGAAAATATTTAATTGAACTATCGCTTGGTTCAGGGCATTCTTTTAGCCACTTCTGAAAGAGTCATGGGAAGCTGATGCGAACACTCTGTGCAGTCATTTCACGGTGAAAGGAAGATCTTTTGTTCTTAAAGCCACAGGAGCTTGTTAAACTTTAAACTGAGGCATGCTTTAAGCGTTGATAAGAAAAGAAATAAGCCAAATTACGCATTTATTTTCAACAATTGGAAGAGGGGCAGTAACCTGATTCATTTCACACTGAGTTTGTGTTCGGATTTGCCCATGGTGAGTCCCAATGACAATGGTTCAAGGATCATATTTGAAGTTTTTCTCTTTATTCTGCACATGTATATGGCTGTTCTAGGGAAAATCTAGTGTTTATGTTTTTCTGCAAGACCCTAAGAATGGTCCAATCATAAGATAAGAAGGTGGCTCACAGCAATTATTGAGCAAATTCTGCAGTTGCCAGAGTATAGCGGGCAAAGGACAAATGTCCCCATCCGACGATGATGCTCACAGACTGGTCGTTTGGTTTTCTATCGCTTGATTGAAGAATACCTGCATCTTGTTGGAAGACACACTGATGTTCGCACATTCCTAAAGGATCCGAAAAACACTGCTGAGTTAAACGAAATCCTGAGAGACGTCCACTTTGTCCATGAAGTAGATGCTGTAAATTGACATACCTCTGTGTTATTTACGCTTTCATTGTGTTCATAATCATGTTGCTTTCACTCACAGTACTGAGCTTGTACTACCTTGATGTACATGGAGCGAGGGCTCCTGTGAATCTTCCTGAGCAGAAGGAAGGTACAATCATGGAAACTACTAGGCAGCCCCAACCCTATGTAGTAATTCCTGTTTCATAGAAAGACGACAATTTGCCTGAGCTTGAGATAAGTGTCACTAATAATTGTTCACATGCAATACGTGTTTTAGAAACTCTGTTAGGACATAAAAGACAAACTTGGCAAGATAGACAGGACAAAAGGTTGTTAGATGGTGAGCCCATACAAGTAATGCATGCAAACACACCTGTTCCTGTGATAAATGACCCCAGGGAAGTTTCTCAAAGGCAGTCGCATATGGAGATTTTTCGAGACATTTTCATGCCTATATGGTATGTTGAGAGGATGAAACTTGCTGAACTTTCTCCTACTCAGGGAGCACTGATAGATGTTCCTGTAATTTAAGCAGTCAGAAAGAGATATGCTAGCACACTTCATGATATGATCATAGAAGGTCATATGAAAGGAATGAGACCTAAAAGAAGCACCAAAGAGGATGATTTTGAATTAAATGATTACCTGGACAGCACAGCTCACATGTGAAATAACATATGGTATCAGCATATGAAAGAAGTAGAAAGAATATAGCTATTGAAATATATGTTCTGACTGCACACTGCATATTACATCTAGCATTCTGTAGTACAAGAGGCCACTTCATGGGTCGAACAGCCTATCTGAAATGGGCAACTGAACGGACAGATCCAGATTAAGATGACTATATGCAAGACACAAAGACAAGAAACAGAGCCCTTACTAAGAATCATTTGATCAGATACGAAAAGCCTGGAGTAAAAGGAGCTGCAATCAGATGGGAAGCAAATAAAAAACATGAAGTTCCGGAAACATCTTCAGACGATATTTGTAGATGGAAGAACAGAGGCCAGATGCAGATTTGGGGAACTGTGCTATCACCAGATGGCTGGGAAGAATGTGTAGTGGTTTGCAGAGACTGGGTGATAATGGGTCACTACCCACCAACTTTTGGGAATGCACAGATGTTGTGTAAACCTCTATGGTCGAAACTTGCTAAACTACTGACATGGGTCGAAGATGGGGGAGGACCCTTGCAGATAGTGCCTTTGGAGAGTGAAAAGCTGTATTTCAGAAACAATGTCACAAGAAAAGTTGGAGAGAATCAGAATTGTGGGAGAATATTTGAAGTGTCAGGAATGAACATTGGGACAGCTGTGATCATGGATCATTATTGGGCTTGCGGATCCAAGGCCTACATGAAGTTACCCAATGATTTGGGAGGAATATGCACATTGGTAATTGTCCGTGTTCCAGCACTGGTGATTCCAAAGAGTGATATGAGCCTCAACAGTTTTCCAAAAGCAGATGCTCACCTGAGGAAAAAGAGATCCATTGAGCTGATAAAGAGGATGAAGAGAGAGAACTATTTTTCAGCCAAATCAATAGAAGCTTTTGACTCTATTCCGTATGAACACAGATGTTCAGCCATACCTTATCAGTGTTCATGTTGATCTTCATGCCGAGAATTCAGGTTGGAGTGAATACAAAATGGCTTAAAATTACCAGATGGGAATTGCTGCAGACAATTAATACAACTATAAATGGATTCAATGCTATCAGAGAAGAGATGAGAGCCATAAGACAGATGACTCTTCAGAATAGATATGTCCTGGACCTGATCACAGCAATGGATGGAGGTGTTTGTGCAAAAATTGGAGAATCATGTTGCGCATTTATACCTTCTCATGATGACGAGAATGGTACCTTGACAGAGGCCATAGACATGCTGACGAAACTCCATGGTCAAATGCTAGACGAAGTAGAAGACATTGCTGATAACAGCTGGTTTGGATCGCTCTTTTCTTGGGTTTCACAATAGATGGCAGATATGTTCAAGTTCCTTGAAGCCCTGATCGTGTTGGTGTTGTTTGGATTCTGTGTGATCAAGATAATAATCTCACAATGCAAGGAGACAGCAAAGAAAGCCATAGGGATGAAGATCATGATCAATGTCGAATCAGGATGGAAAGCCCACATTGAACAGATGAAGAGATCAGAGACTTTGTGAAGGCTAGTATCCATGCACCTGAGGGAAAAAAGTTCCTGTATCCAAAGAACCATAAGAAATATGTGGGAAGATGGCTCTATTGTAGTCCAAGTGGATAATGCAGCCTCGTGACATGGTACAAAGATGAACAAATCAAATCAGCAGGATGCCTGAATGGTTTCGTAAAGACATGGATTCCAAAGAATCTCTTTTTTCAGAAGAGGATGCCTGAATGTGAAGGATGATGGGAGAGTGGTTGATGAATAACCCAGAGGGGGGAGTGTAGTGAAGGAGTCAAGTACCCCCACCTCACCCAACTCACCCACATTGCTTGTATGTTGGAAAACAGAGTATGTGACATACAGGGAACAGTTGAACCAACAAAGGGCAGAATATGGACTCTGTGTGGTACCAATGAAAGTACCAATACCTAAGAGATTCTGGGAGGCAAGGTACCCATTGAGAAACCATACCTGCATACGAGAAAATACGATGGCCATTTGAATGAAATCCCTGAAGAAAAAGAGCAGATAAATGGACAGGACGAATGGTGACGTCACACAGAAATGAACTGACGTACATAGAAGAGATGCAGAGACCAGAGAATTCAGATATGCTATAAGGCATCAAGAAAGTACCAAGGATAAGTGACGTCTTGGGATCAAGGTGAAGAAACGTATGCCACAGAAACAGAGGAAAATATCAAGCTAGTTTATAAGTGTACAGATGCAAAAGAAATGCAAACAGATGAAGTAATCTTTAGGCTAGCTTTATAGTGTATAGATTGCGGCAAGCACCAATATATATATATATATATATATATTCAGTGAAAAAACTTTGTTAAAGGGACGTTATGGTTCAAAATAAAACCGAAAAACCCCTGAAATTCGGCAGTTATGGTAAGATAAGCAACCATAACTCACGCCACCGTGCAATGCTAACACTAACACCCAGGACATCAAAGATGACATCACAAATGTCATTGATGACATCACTGATGACATCACATGTTTGGCTATTCCTTTTTTCCCTTTACTGACATATCTAGGCCACATAGTTTTCTTTAGTAACAGTCAGGAAGTAAAAATTGAAAAGGTACTATATTTGTAGACTTAGAGTCAAGTCACATCATATGAAACATATACATAGCGGAAGACACAGGCTTGAAAGAGAGCAATCCTTTCTGTGCATGAAGATAATCATTAGGGTTATCAGCACTTTCTCATAGTTTTATTTGTATTACTCTACCTTCCCTGTATATGCTCATATTTGTATACATTGTACTCACACTCCTTTCCTTAGGGTGCAGTCACATCATGTGATACACATACATATGGTAAGTAGCAGCTTTCAAACAGAGCAATTATTTCTCTGCATAAAGACAATCAGTTAGGTTATGAACTCTTTCTGCTACTACTTCTGCTTTTTTGTTTACTTCACTGTCCCTGTATATACTCATATTTGTATGTGTTGCTGTCTCTTTGTGTTTTGTCTGTAATAATGCAATTATGTATTAAGTGGGTTTTATTATCTACTTATTACATGTTTCACAGTACGCAAATCTCTAATAAGAAAGCAGTTATCATTTCACTATTCAACATGGCAAGATTATGAATATTGCACCTTCATCATGTATGCTGCACACACTGCCTATGTTTCTGCATGAGTAGCTTAGTATACTGCATAGAACTTCATAATAGAATGCTATTTATATCAATGCATTGCTTAATGCACTAATTAGCTCATGATATTTATCCCAATGATCCTTGACAGTTTTTGGTCAGCATTATAAGAATCCCTTGTACAGAGTTTTCATGAAAAGTAAATGCACATGTGATGTCATCAGTGATGTCATCAATGACATTTGTGATGTCATCTTTGATGTCCTGGGTGTTAGTGATAGCATTGCACGGTGGCGCGAGTTATGGTTGCTTATCTTACCATAACTGCCGAATTTCAGGGGTTTTTCGGTTTTACTTTGAACCATAACGTCCCTTTAACAAAGTTTTTTCACTGAATTTCATAGGTTTTTAGTAGCGCAACTTAACCATAACGTCCCTTTAACAAAGTTTTTTCATTGAATTTCATAGGTTTTTAGTAGCACAACTTAACCATAACGTCCCTTTAACAAAGTTTTTTCACTGAATTTCATAGGTTTTAGTAGCGCAACTTACCCATAACGTCCCTTTAACAAAGTTTTTTCACTGAATTTCATAGGTTTTTAGTAGCGCAACTTAACCATAACGTCCCTTTAACAAAGTTTTTTCACTGAATTTCATAGGTTTTTAGTAGCGCAACTTAACCATAACGTCCCTTTAACAAAGTTTTTTCACTGAATTTCATAGGTTTTTAGAAGCGCAACTTAACCATAACGTCCCTTTAACAAAGTTTTTTCACTGAATTTCATAGGTTTTTAGTAGCACAACTTAACCATAACGTCCCTTTAACAAAGTTTTTTTTCATTGAATTTCATAGGTTTTTATAAGTGCAACTTAACCATAACGTCCCTGTAACACAATTTTTTTTTACTGCATTTCATAGATTTTTATTAGTGCAATGTCACCATAACATCCTTTTCAATAGATGAAGACCACTAGCATCTTAGGTCCTCAAAGTGGGAACCCCAGGTGATAAAAAAAGATTTTCCTTCATGCACCGGGACGCCGCAGGCGTCCCGGTGCAGGAAGGAAAATCTTTTACCAAGATGGCCACCATGGAAAGGGAAGGCAGCAGGGAGACACGGGACATGACCGGGGGGCAACAGGAGAGAGACACGGGACATGAGCGGGGGAGGGGGGTAACAGGAGACAGACACAGGGCATGAGCGGGGGGTGGGGGGCAACAGCAGGGAGACATGGGGCATGAGCGGGGGGAAAACGAGGGAGACACGGGGCATGAGAGGGGGCTGGGGGGTAACAAGAGAGACACGCGGCATGAGCAGGGGGTGGGGGTCAACAGGAGGGAGACACGGGGCATGACCGGAGGGTGGGGGGCAACAGGAGGGAGACACGGGACATGACCGGGGGGTGGGGGGCAACAGAAGGGAGACACGGGGCATTACCGGGGGGTGGGGGGCAACAGGAGAGAGACACGGGGCATGAGAGGGGGTGGGGGGTAACAGGAGAGAGACACGGGGCATGAGCGGGGGGTGGGGGGGCAACAGAAGGGAGACACAGGACATGACCAGGGGGTTGGGGGGCCACTGGAGAGACGCACGGGGCATGAGCGGGGCATGGGGGGTAACAGGAGATAGACACAAAGCATGAGCTGGGGGTGGGGGGCAACAGCAGGAAGACACGGGGCATGAGCGGGCGGCGGGGGAAAACGAGGGAGACACGGGGCATGAGAGGGGGTGGGGGTAACAGAAGAGAGACTTGGGGCATGAGCAGGGGGTGGGGGGCAACAGGAGGGGGACATGGGGCTTGACCGGGGGTGAGGGGCAATAGGAGAGAGACACGGGGCATGGCCGGGGGCGGGGGGCAACAGGAGAGAGACACGGGGCATGAGCGGAGGGTAACAGGAGAGAGACACGGGGCATGAGAGGGGGGTGGGGGTAACAGGAGAGAGACACGGGGCATGAGCGGGGGGTGGGGGGGCAACAGAAGGGAGACACAGGACATGACCAGGGGGTAGGGGGGCAACAGGAGAGAGGCATGGGGCATGAGCGGGGTGTGGGGGGTAACAGGAGACAGACACGGGGCATGAGCGGGGGGTGGGGGGCAACAGCAGGAAGACATGGAGCATGAGCGGGCGGCGGGGGAAAATGATGGAGACACGGGGCATGAGAGGGGGTGGGGGGTAACAGAAGAGAGACACGGGGCATGAGAGGGGGTGGGGGGTAACAGGAGAGAGACACGGGGCATGAGAGGGGGGTGGGGGTAACAGGAGAGAGACACGGGGCATGGGGGGGTGGAGAGGCAACAGAAGGGAGATACAGGACATGACCGGGGGTTGGGGGGCAACAGGAGAGAGGCACGGGGCATGAGCGGGGCGTGGGTGGTAACATGAGACAGACACGGGGCATGAGCGGGGGGTGGGGGGCAACAGCAGGAAGACACGGGGCATGAGTGGGCGGCGGGGGAAAACGAGGGAGACACAGGGCATGAGAGGGGGTGGGGGGTAACAGAAGAGAGACTTGGGGCATGAGCAGGGGGTGGGGGGCAACAGGAGGGGGACACGGGGCTTGACCGGAGGGTGAAGAGCAACAGGAGAGAGACACGGGGCATGGCCGGGGGCAGGGGGCAACAGGAGAGAGACACGGGGCATGAGCAGGGGGTAACAGGAGAGAGACACGGGGCATGAGAGGGGGGTGGGGGAACATGAGGGAGACACGGGGCATGACCGGGGGGTGGGGGGCAACAGCAGAGAGACATGGGGCATGAGAGGGGGGTGGGGGGTAACAGGAGAGAGACACAGGGCATGAGAGGGGGGTGGGGGTAACAGGAGAGAGACACAGGGCATGAGCGAGGGTAGGGGGAAACTTCAGGGAGACATGGGGCATGATCGGGGGTGGGGGGCAACAGGAGAGAGACACGGGGCATGAGAGGGGGTGGGGGGTAACAGGAGAGAGACACGGGGCATGAGCGGGACGTGGGGGGTAACAGGAGACAGACACGGGGCATGAGCGGGGGGTGGGGGGCAACAGCAGGGAGACACAGGGCATGAGCGGGCAGCGGGGGAAAACGAGGGAGACACAGGGCATGAGAGGGGGGTGGGGGGTAACAGAAGAGAGACTTGGGGCATGAGCGGGGGGTGGGGGGCAACAGGAGGGAGACACGGGGCTTGACCGGAGGGTGAGGGGCAACAGGAGAGAGACACGGGGCATGGCCGGGGGGCAACAGGAGAGAGACACGGGGCATGAGCGGAGGGTAACAGGAGAGAGACACGGGGCATGAGAGGGGGGTGGGGGGAACATGAGGGAGACACGGGGCATGACCGGGGGGTGGGGGGCAACAGCAGAGAGACACGGGGCATGAGAGGGAGGTGGGGGGTAACAGGAGAGAGACACGGGTCATGAGCGGGGTGGGGGGAAACAGCAGGGAGACATGGGGCATGATCGGGGGTGGGGGGCAACAGGAGAGAGACACAGGGCATGAGAGGGGGTGGGGGGTAACAGGAGAGAGACACTGTGCATGAGAGGGCGGTGGGGGGTATCAGGAGAGAGAGACGGGGCATGAGCGGGGAGTGGGGGGAAAAGCAGGGAGACACTGGGCATGATCAGGGGGTGGGGGCAATAGCAGGGAGACACGGGGAATGACCGGGGGGTGGGGGGCAACAGGAGAGAGACACGGGGCATGAGAATGGGGTGGGGGTAACAGGAGAAAGACACGGGGCATGAGCGGGGGGCAACAGCAAGGAGACACGGGGCATGAGAGGGGGGTGGGGGGCAACAGCAGGGAGACACGGGGCATGAGCGGGGGCTGGAGGGTAACAGCAGGGAGACACGGGGCATGACCGGGGGGGGTAATAGGAGAGAGACACGGGGCATGAGTGGGGGGTGGGGGCAACAGGAGATAGACACGGGGCATGAGAGGGGGGTGGGGGGCAACAGGAGAGACACACAGGGCATGAGCGGGGGGTGGGGGGTAACAGGAGAGAGACAAGGGGCATGAGCGGGGGGTGGGGGGTAACAGGAGAGAGACACGGGGCATGACCGGGGGTGGGGGGTAACAGGAGAGAGACACGGGGCATGAGTGGGGGGTGGGGGGCAACAGCAGCGAGACACGGGGCATGACCGGGGGTGGGGGGTAATAGGAGAGAGACACGGGGCATGAGTGGGGGGTGGGGGGCAACAGGAGATAGACACGGGGCATGAGAGGGGGGTGGGGGGTAACAGGAGAGAGACACGGGGCATGAGCAGGGGGTGGGGGGCAACAGCAGGGAGACACAGGGCATGAGCGGGGGGTGGGGGGCAACAGGAGAGAGACACAGGGCATGAGCGGGGGGTGGGGGGAACAGGAGAGAGACACGGGGCATGAGCGGGGGGTGGGGGGCACAGGAGAGAGACACAGGGCATGAGCGGGGGGTGGGGGGTAACAGGAGAGAGAGACTGGGCATGAGAGGGGGGTGGGGGGTAACAGGAGAGAGACACGGGGCATGAGCGGGGGGTGGGGGGAAAAAGCAGGGAGACACTGGGCATGATCAGGGGGTGGGGGGCAACAGCAGGGAGACACGGGGCATGACCGGGGGGTGGGGGGCAACAGGAGAGAGACACGGGGCATGAGAGGGGGGTGGGGGGTAACAGGAGAAAGACACTGGGAATGAGCGGGGGGCAACAGCAGGGAGACACGGGGCATGAGAGGGGGTGGGGGGCAACAGCAGGGAGACACGGGGCATGAGCTGGGGCTGGGGGGTAACAGCAGGGAGACACAGGGCATGACCGGGGGTGGGGGTAATAGGAGAGAGACACGGGGCATGAGTGGGGGGTGGGGGGCAACAGGAGAGACACACGGGGCATGAGCAGGGGGTAAGGGCAACAGCAGGGAGACACAGGGCATGAGCGGGGGGTGGGGGGTAACAGGAGAGAGACAAGGGGCATGAGCGGGGGTTGGGGGTAACAGGAGAGAGACACGGGGCATGACCAGGGGTGGGGGGTAACAGGAGAGAGACACGGGGCATGAGTGGGGGGCGGGGGGCAACAGCAGGGAGACACGGGGCATGACCGGGGGTGGGGGGTAGTAGGAGAGAGACACGGGGCATGAGTGTGGGGTGGGGGGCAACAGGAGATAGACACTGGGCATGAGAGGGGGTGGGGGGCAACAGGAGAGACACACAGGGCATGAGCGGGGGTGGGGGGGCAACAGGAGAGAGACACAGGGCATGAGCGGGGGGTGGGGGGAACAGGAGAGAGACACGGGGCATGAGCGGGGGGCGGGGGGCACAGGAGAGAGACACAGGGCATAAGCGGGGGGGAGGGAACAGGAGAGAGACACAGGGCATGATCAGGGGCTGGGGGGTAACAGCAGGGAGACATGGGGCATGACCGGGGGGTGGGGGTAACAGGAGAGAGACAGGGGGCATGAGTGGGGGGTGGGGGGCAACAGGAGATAGACACGGGGCATGAGCAGGGGGTGGGGGGCAACAGCAGGGAGACACGGGGCATGAGCGAGGGGTAACAGGAGAGAGACACGGGGCATGAGTGGGGGGTGGGGGGCACAGCAGGGAGACACGGGGCATGACCGGGAGGTGGGGGAAACAGCAGGGAGACACAGGCCATGACGGGGGGTGGGCGGGAGGGATAGACACACGGGGCATGAGCGGGGGGTGGGCGTTAGGGATAGACACACGGGGCATGAGCGGGGGGTGGGCGGGAGGGATAGACACACGGGGCATGAGCGGGGGGTGGGCGGGAGGGATAGACACACGGGGCATGAGCGGGGGGTGGGCGGGAGGGATAGACACACGGGGCATGAGCAGGGAGTGGGCGGGAGGGATAGACACACGGGGCATGAGCGGGGGGTGGGCGGGAGGGATAGACACACGGGGCATGAGCGGGGGGTGGGGGCAACAACAGAGACAGACACACGGGGCATGAGCGGAGGGTGGGCGGCGGTCAGGATAGACACACAGGGCATGAGCGGGGGGGTGGGCGGCGACAGGGATAGACACACGGGGCATGAGCGGGGGGTGGGCGGGATGGATAGACACACGGGGGGCAACAGGAGAGAGACACGGGGCATGAGCGGGGGGTGGGGGCAACAACAGAGACAGACACACGGGGCATGAGCGGGGGGTGGGCGGCGGGAGGGATAGACACACGGGGAATGAGCGGGGGAGGGAGAGAGACACGCGGGGGGTGGGCGGGAGTAGGAGAGACACATGGGGCATGAGCAGGGGTGGGTGGGAGGGATAGAGACACACGGGGCATGAGCGGGGGTGGGTGGGAGGGATAGAGACACACGGGGCATGAGCGGGGGTGGGCGGGAGGGATAGAGACACACGGGGCATGAGCGGGGGGTGTGGGGGAGGGATAGAGACACACGGGGCATGAGAGGGGGTGGGGGGAGGGATAGAGACACACGGGGCATGAGCGGGGGGTGGGGGGGAGGGATAGAGACACACGGGGCATGAGCGGGGGGTGGGGGGGAGGGATAGAGACACACAGGGCATGAGTGGGGGGTGGGTGGGAGGGATAGAGACACACAGGGCATGAGCGGGGGGTGGGTGGGAGGGATAGAGACACACGGGGCATGAGCGGGGGGTGGGTGGGAGGAATAGAAACACACACGGGGCATGAGCGGCTTTAGAGACACACACAGGGCATGAGCGGGGGTGGGTGGGAGTAATAGAGACACACAGGGCATGAGCGGGGGTGGGTAGGAGGGATAGAGACACACACGGGGTGGTTGGGAGGGATAGAGACACACACGGGACATGAGCAGGGGTGGGTGGGAGTTATAGAGACACACGGGGCATGAGCAGGGGGTGGGTGGGAGGGATAGAGACACACACGGGACATGAGCGGGGGGGTGGGTGGGAGGGATAGAGACACACGGGGCATGAGCGGGGGGTGGCTGGGAGGGAGAGACACACACGGGGCATGAGCGGGGGGGGGTGGGAGGGAGAGACACACACGGGGCATGAGCGGGGGGTGGGTGGGAGGGCTACAGACACACGGGGCATGAGCGGGGGGTGGGTGGGAGGGCTAAAGACACACGGGGCATGAGCAGGGGGGGTGAGTGGGAGGCTAAAGACACACGGGGCATGAGCGGGGAGTGGGTGGGAGGGCTAAAGACACACGGGGCATGAGCGGGAGGTGGGTGGGAGGGCTAAAGACACCCGGGGCATGAGCGGGGGGTGGGTGGGAGGGATAAAGACACACGGGGCATGAGCGGGGGGTGGGCGGGAGGGGGAAGACTCACGGGGCAAGAGTGGGGGTGGGCGGGAGGGGGAAGACACACGGGGCTAGAGCAGGGGTGGGCGGGAGGGGGAAGACACACGGGGCAAGAGCGGGGGTGGGCGGGAGGGGGAAGACACACGGGGCAAGAGCGGGGGTGGGCAGGAGGGGGAAGACACACGGGGCAAGAGCGGGGGTGGGCGGGAGGGGGAAGTCACACGGGGCAAGAGCGGGGGTGGGCGGGAGGGGGAAGACACACGGGGCAAGAGCGGGGGTGGGCGGGAGGGGGAAGACAC
This sequence comes from Ambystoma mexicanum, assembly GCF_040938575.1. Lineage (NCBI taxonomy): Eukaryota > Metazoa > Chordata > Amphibia > Caudata > Ambystomatidae > Ambystoma > Ambystoma mexicanum. The sequence goes on along the minus strand of NC_090931.1, from coordinate 1,191,218,474 downwards.
ATGGGGCAGGCAAGAGCGGGGGTGGGCGGGAGGGGGAAGACACATGGGGCAAGAGCGGGGGTGGGCAGGAGGGGGAAGACACACGGGGCAAGAGCGGGGAAGACACACGGGGCAAGAGCGGGAAAGACACACGGGGCAAGAGCGGGAAAGACACACGGGGCAAGAGCAGGAAAGACACACGGGGCAAGAGCGGGAAAGACACGCGGGGCAAGAGCGGGGGTGGGCGGGAGGGGGAAAGACACACAGGGCAAGAGCGGGGGTGGGCGGGAGGGGGAAAGACACACGGGGCAAGAGCGGGGGTGGGCGGGAGGGGGAAAGACACACGGGGCAAGAGCGGGGGTGGGGGGGAGGGAGGCAGACACACGGGGCAAGAGCGGGGGCGGGGGGGAGGGAGACAGACACACAGGGCAAGAGCGGGGGTGGGGGGAATGGAGACAGACACACGGGGCAAGAGCGGGGGTGGGGGGGAGGTCGACAGACACACGGGGCAAGAGCGGGGGTGGGGGGGGAGGGAGACAGACACACGGGGCAAGAGCGGGGGTGGGGGGGAGGGGGAGAGACAAACGAGGCATGAGCGGGGGGTGGGCGGGAGGGGGAGAGACACACGGGGCATGAGCGGGGGGTGGGCGGGAGGGGGAGAGACACACGGGGCAAAAGCGGTGGTGGGCAGGAGGGGGAGAGACATACGGACATGAGCGGGCGGCAGGTGGGGAGAGACAACACGGACATGAGCGGGCGGCGGGTGGGGAGAGACACACGGGGCATGAGTGGGGGGTGGTCGGGTGGGGAGAGACACACGGGGCATGAGCGGGGGGTGGGCGGGAGTTGGAGAGACACACGGGGCAAGAGCGGGGGTGGGCGGGAGGGGGAGAGACACACGGGGCAAGAGCGGGGGTGGGCGGGAGGGGGAGAGACATACGGACATGAGCGGGCGGCGGGTGGGGAGAGACAACACGGACATTAGCGGGGGTGGGCGGCGGGTGGGGAGAGACAACACGGACATGAGCGGGCGGCGGGTGGGGAGAGACAACACGGGGCATGAGCGGGGGTGGGCGGCGGGTGGGGAGAGACAACACGGACATGAGAGGGCGGCGGGTGGGGAGAGACAACACGGACATGAGCGGGGGGTGGGCGTAAGGGAGAAAGACACACGGGGCAAGAGGTGGGAGGAACAGAAGACAGACACGGGCATGAGCGGGGGTGGGGGACTTACTGTGCAGGCAGGATACAAAGCCACTCATGCGAGGAACAAAGATGGCGGGCCTCTCTGAAGCCAGACGCACTGCACGCTTCCACGCATCCAATGAGAGAGCACGTCAGATGTCCGCGGACATCACGCAAGCTGCTGGCCCAATCACCGTCCTGTCCGCGGAGCGAACAGGGAAGTGTGTCCGCGAAGCGAACACAGATATCACTAATTTTTTTCACTTACATTTTTGTCATTTTATTAAAAACTACTGGACGGATTTACACCAAATAAAGCAAAGCACGCTTTCGGGACCAAGCCGCCGCTCCTGCCGCTAATTTGGTGTAAATCCGTCCAGCGGTTTGGGCTGTAGGCGTGAGCAAAGTTTTTTCCCATTATGTCTATGGGAAAAAAAAAGTTTTGGGACCCCCCCTATAACTTTGCCCCCCCTGGACGAATCCTCACCAAACTTTGCAAAAAAAATCAGAGTGACCCAACTACTTTTTTTGCAAAGTTTGGTGAGGATCCGTCCAGGGAGAACGACGTTATAAGCCACCCAAAAAGTGCTCTTCCTATGGAAACAGCAACTTAACCATAACTACATGGCCACTACCTATATGTACATATGGACAAGTAAAGGGTGGATGTTTCCACTACGCATTATAGCAGTGCTGGACATTAGCAAGAAGGCCTAATTTCTAGTGTGTTGCAGTTAAAAAGCAAATTGAATTACAAAGTGGATCTCAGCAGACAGAGTTAGATGAGTAAAGAAGGTCTTATCAAACTGGAGTGAACTGACATTGGGTACAAATCGTGTGAAAGAACAGAACTCCTGTTCAGGAGGCATGAACAAAACAAGGAAGACGTCAGAGGCTCATTAGAAAATAGTATTAAATGCACCAAAATATTTGATTCCATGGTCTCCAGTCAGGTGGAAGAATAAAGTTGGACGAACGAGATGGTCACACCTACGTACGAGTGCAGAGCGTGCCCTCACTCCCTGAATTTCTCAGAGTTAAGAACAAACTCAAGGCCGAGCTTCAAAGCTAATTGACAGAAGACCACTGAGGTGATGATGGATTGATATGCTAATTGGTGGGAAACAATGGTTAAGGCAAGCTCACCAGCACCTGGATGGCCAGCCTGCATGCTGCTAGACGTAGATGGAAAAGTACTGACAGAGGTTGGAATGCCAACCAATTGTAGAGGACCTTGTAATTAGGGGTCCTATAGTTGTGTAAACCAATGGGACGTCATATATTTAGTGACGTTCGTAGTGGTCATTTTTAGGGGAGGGCTTAGTTGCCCGACCTGACGTTCAGTAACCAATCACATATTCACACTTTTTTAGACTAGTATGGATTGTATACTTAGATGTTCACTCAGAGCCAATCCTACATACTCATATGTTTTTGTATTTAGCACGTAGGATGACGTTGGTGCATACATAGGTCAATGTCATTGATAACAAGTTTTTGTTTATACGATCTCAGTTTTTACTAAGAATTTTTGAGTAAGAGGATCGAGCGATGTTCATTATGATCTCTCTTTTATATAATTGATATTAAAACAGTCTTTCTTTTGCCAATTACCTGAGTCGTCTCTATTATTGATGTATGAATAAAATCTACATCCACATTCATCTCCAGGGTAATTGCTACTCATCTTAATGGGCTGGGTTATCCAGTTCAGGAGACTCACTGGGAAGTGATAAAGCACAAATGAAATTTAGCAATCAATATGGTATATCGCTTTATAAATAAACAAAGTGGGGTGGCATTTCAGACAGTGTTGATACTCTATCAGACGAGTACGGTCAATCCTATTTTATGGTGTTGAAATATGGGGTGGAAAAAACATAGATTCTTTGAGAAGATACAAAGCTAAAGTATTATGTAAGTTGCTTGGGCTAACTATGACAACAGCTATTGAATTACTGTATATAGAGTTTGAGTTACTTGGTACCATGCATGATGTAACCAAAAACAATCTTATTTTGTGACAAATTGCTCAAGATAGTGCCTGACACAATGATTGGCACATTTATGGCTTCCTTTTGTGACCTTGATAATGATCTCACAATGGGCACCCTGGGTAAGATGTTTGGCACCTGCATGAAATGGCAAGCAGGATGTTGTTGAGTGACAGCGGATGGCACAGTCTACCTTAAAAAAAGAACTGTCTCAAGAAAAATGTACTGAGCATAGTAGAGAACAGTTTTTATTAAGACTAGTGGGGTTCTAGAGATGCACACAATTTTCATTTTTAAAGTCAATGTATATAGAACAAGTATTGTCAATATGGTATAAGTAAACTTACAGGTGCTCCTTGTTGGATCTCTGCTACCAGATCAAGACAATGCAGAGAGATTTGGTACCTCGAACATCACGGGGTACAAAAAGGGCACAGCATACAAACTTAACAGTTGTAAGGTTCTTAATTAGAAATTCAAAAAAGAAACTCTGATGCACTTTTTTAGAAAGGTTTAAGGAAACAAGGGTAGTATTTATCCTTCTTTCATTTTACATAAGAATACAATCACCATAAGATATTTGTTCCTTCTAATAATTCAATAAAGAATAAAGAAACACACAAATTTCCATTGGACGAGTTACACAATCCGTTAAATTTGGAAATTTGAACTTCTCCTTTACATTAATCTTTCCCCCTTTTGAAATGATGTAGGCATGCCTGAAATTACAGTAGCATCTCTATTGATCGATATCAATAGGATTTCCCATATTTATTCAATAATATGCACATCGGATTGGACCTACAATTCCGTAAAATAAAAGAAATTTCACTTCGTAGTGTTAGCTAGTCCACACTTTAATTATTTATCCAAAGTAATGGAATCATCTTGCCATTCAATACTCGACATTGTATTAATGGCACCGGTCAGAATTTACTTTCAAGATGGCGGTCTGCAAACGCCATGCGAGTTGCTAGTTTTTCTCGAGTAGGAACTAGTACCTGTCGCTTAGCAACTACAACAGCTAACACAACTCACTTATGGTCGGACGAGCCCCCTTGGCAGGAGTAGCATCTGAGCAGGTCTTTCTGTAAGTTTCTTGTAATTAATACTTGGCGCGATTACATTACCATGGTTTTGAAACCTAAAACTGAGGTAGTATCTTTTAAATTGAGACACGTGTTTTTCGTCACTTCTAGCACTCCGTTTTGGAGCCGTTACAGCTTATATGAAAACTTCAGGAACATATGGAAATACATGGCAACTTATCTGCCAATACTTGTGAAAGTAGTACCCTTTGGTAAACGCAGTATACTCCGGTAAGACATTTTTAACTTACACTTGAGGCGGACTTGATCCAAGCCATTTACATTTATTAAACTATTTTGCCATGATGCATCCCTAACTTGAATTGTAGATTTACCAGCGTATGATGGTGGCATTTAAACTAACAAACTCCATGGTACCACAAGAAGAACCAATGATATAGTTGAAGTGAATCCCATATTTGACATCCGTATGCCAAGGAGCAAGGTCCAAGCCATATTAATAGAGGTACGTCTTTTAATGTACTGGTTCCTTGTGAAGTTAGGTAGCGGCTTAATTTATATTAACTTCAGTCAATATGCCATTTCAGCACTATCTTATGCACCTTACCAGATGTAGAAGATCTGAAGATGCTAGGAAATTATCCAATACTTTTCCAGGACACGATACATCATCCATTTAGCGGGTGAGTTTATTTCAAGTTTATCAGGTAGATAAGACTCTCTATCATAACAGGTTGGTCTCTCAGCATGACACAGTGCTTTTTTCAGCAACTTGTCCCACTGGAGACCAACATTTTAATTTCATGTTTTGAGACTTCTTAGTAATCTCAGGCATCTGCCTTTTTATCTACAGAGGCCTTATTCTTTTTGAAGCAGAATGAATGAAGGATTTTACTCCTGTAACAGTCTTTCCACAGGTTAGCGCAGTGACACCAAACTCTACCTTATTTGGTTTAAATTTTGTGAATCAACATCAGAATTAGTTATTTAAACTTAATAGCATTTACTCTTATTATAATTTCAGAATGACTGTTCCAGATACTTATACCTGAAGAAGGGCTTCATGCCCGAAACACGTAGTAGAAGATAGGTGGACAGTTTTAGTCCCTTTGTAAACAGACATCTCCTATCAAGATATCTGGAAATTTTCATTTTTGAGAACTTAATGTTATTTTTTAAATGTGTATAAATATGTAACATATTTTGTAACTCGTCTTATGGAAATGAAGAAATTGTTGTTTTTCTTTATTGTTTATTTAAATTTTTAGAAGGAACAAATATTTTATGTTGTTTCTGTTCTGTAAAATGAAAGAAGGATACATACTACCCGTGTTTCCTTAAACCTTTCTTAAAAGTGTATCTGACTTTCTTTTTTGAATATCTATTTAATAACCTTACAACTATTAAGTTGTGCATGCTGTGCCCTTGTTTGTACCCCAAGGTGTTCGAGGTACCAAATCTCTGTACAGTATTTAATGAACCTGCTTTCTGGAAAAAAATCATACCTCATTCTGTGAACATATTGTAAAAAGAGATTATGCCCCTATACATAAAAGCCTTTACTAACAGTGCAATTGCCAAGCAATAATATTGCCTTATTGACTCAGGGTTCCCAGTCTGGGATTAGAGGTAATATACGTTATTGTCGGTTGTGTGGAATTGACATTGTTGAGAGTTTGGAACATCTTATACTAGAATGCGAAAGTTTGCTGGACCTACGCTGGAAATATCTTAAGGCATATAATAATAGTATTAACATGGCTAACCTCACTATGATGTGGCCAGCATTTATTAATGTATGTGATAGTAATCTGATTTATTACATTGTAAAATGTTATTGTAAATTTGTTGAAATTATGCAGATATTGATCCAATGTGTGTTTTATCAGATGCATTCAATCAATTGTTTTTAGGAGTTTTAAATCTGCTTTGGAACTTATTGATGAATTTCTCTATGGCTCATTGTAAATGTCAAACATGAAATTAATTTGTTTTATTAGTTATTGTTGATAAGCACTAATGATGTATGTTTTTTCTTGTGTATTTGTATTCATGTTGTATACACAAGGCATGTCGCCATACGTGTATTAAATAAATACACTAAAGTATGACAGTGATTTATACAACAAAATAACCTCTCAAGTACAAAGTGCTTAACAGGTTAATTCATAGAATATCGTGCACAAGTGGCGCACGCGGCTGGCGCACAGTGCGCGCGTGCGAATCTCTGCGCCAGCCGCGTGCTCTAAAATCCATTTCCGCGCACAGCGTATTCATGGATTTTAGCTACCAAAACAAGCCGTGGCGCACAGTGGCGCAGCCACCCTGCAGCAGCGCCAGTAACGCCCCCAAGAATGCCCCTCGCGCAAGGAAAAGCCATCAAAATCCCCAATCCAGCGCAAAGGGCTGCGCTAACCCTGTACCAGTATACAGGGCTGCCACACAGCACACGGCAAACGGGGAACGTGTATTACTGGGGTTCGGGGGAAGTTTCACACGCGATTGGATCCGGGTATGTGTATTTCTGGGGTTTGCGGGAAGTTTCACACGTGATAAGCCCTGTGCGAGTGGCGTACGTGTATTTCAGGGGTGCAGGGGAAGTTTCACACGCGATTTGAGCAGGGTACGTGTATTTCAGGGGTGCGCAGGAAGTCTCACACGAGATAGGCCCTTTGCGAGTGGGGTATGTGTATTTCAGGGGTGCACGGGAAGTTTCACACGCGATTTGAGCAGGGTACGTTTATTTCAGGGGTGCGCGGGAAGTTTCACACGCGATAGGCCCTGTGCGAGTGGGGTACGTGTATTTCATGGGTGTGCGGGAAGTTTCACATGCGATTTGAGCAGGGTACATGTATTTCGGGGGTGCGCGGGAAGTTTCACACGCGATAGGCCCTGTGCGAGTGGGGTACGTGTATTTCAGCGGTGCGCAGGAAGTTTCACACGCGATAGTGCCTGTGCGAGTGGGGCACGTGTATTTCAGGGGTACGCGGGAAGTTTCACACGCAATTTGAGCAGGATACGTTTATTTCGTGGGTGCTTGGGAAGTCTCACATGCGATAGGCCCTGTGCGAGTGGGGTACGTGTATGTCAGGGGTGCACGGGAAGTTTCACATGCGATTTGAGCAGGGTACGTGTATTTCGGGGGTGCGCGGGAAGTTTCACACGCGATAGGCCTTGTGCAAGTGAAGTACGTGTATTTCAGGGGTGCACGGGAAGTTTCACACGCGATAGTCCCTGTGCGAGTGGGGTACATGTATTTCAGGGGTGCGCGGGAAGTTTCACACGCGATTTGAGCAGGGTACGTGTATTTCGGGGTTGCGCGGGAAGTCTTATATGTGATAGGCCCTGTGTGAGCGGGGTACATGTATTTCAGGCATGCACGGGGAGTCCTACACATGAATTGGCAGCGTGGGTCCTCCCAGATGTTCCCTCTACACCCTCCATGGCCTCTGCAGGCAGCCCACACCACAGGGGACTACCTCGCACCCCTGGTCATGTCCCGCAGGCAGCCCATCCACCATGGGCATGCCCCGCAGCCAAGCCACATGTCAGCTTGCACCACTGAACACCAACTCATGTCCCCCAGCACCCCCAGCCCTCCAGCAGTCATGGGCATCAGCCAGCAGGCCCCCACTCATGTCCCCAGCACCCCCAGCCCCCAGCAGTCAGGGGCACCTGCCAGCAGGCTCCCACTCATGTCCCCCAGCACCCCCACCCCCCAGCAGTCAGGGGCACCTGGCAGCAGGCCCCCACCCATGTTCCACTCATGTCCCCCTGAACCCCCACCCCGAGCAGTCAGGTGCACCTGCCAGCAGGCCCCCACCCATGTCTCCCAGCACCCCCACCCCCCAGCAGTCAGGGGCACCTGCCAGCAGGCCCCCACCCATGTCCCCCAGCACCCCCACCCCCAGCACAAAGGGGCACCTGTCAGCAGGCCCCCACCCATGTCCCCGAGCACCCCCACCCCCCAGCAGTCAGGGGCACCTGCCAGCAGGCCCCCACCCATGTTCCACTCATGTCCCCCAGCACCCCCACCCCCCAGCAGTCAGGGGCACTTTCCAGCAGGCCCCCACTCATGTCCCCCAGCACCCCCAGCAGTCAGGGGCACCTGCCAGCAGGCCCCCACTCATGTCCCCCAGCACCCCCACACCCCAGCAGTCAGGGGCACCTGCCAACAGGCCCCCACTCATGTCCCCCAGCACCCCCACCCCCCAGCAGTCAGGGGCACCTGCCAGCAGGCCCCCACCCATGTTCCACTCATGTCCCCAGCACCCCCACCCCCCAGCAGTCAGGAGCACCTTCCAGCAGGCCCCCACCCATGTCCCCCTGCACCCCCACCCCCCAGCAGTCAGGGGCACCTGCCAGCAGGCCCCCACCCATGTTCCACTCATGTCCCCCAGCACCCCCACCCCCCAGCAGTCAGGGGCACCTGCCAGCAGGCCCCCACCCATGTTCCACTCATGTCCCCAGCACCCCCACCCCCCAGCAGTCAGGGGCACCTTCCAGCAGGCCCCCACCCATGTCCCCCTGCACCCCCACCCCCCAGCAGTCAGGGGCACCTGCCAGCAGGCCCCCACCCATGTTCCACTCATGTCCCCCAGCACCCCCACCCCCCAGCAGTCAGGGGCACCTGCCAGCAGGCCCCCACCCATGTTCCACTCATGTCCCCAGCACCCCCACCCCCCAGCAGTCAGGGGCACCTTCCAGCAGGCCCCCACCCATGTCCCCCAGCACCCCCACCCCCCAGCAGTCAGGGGCACCTTCCAGCAGGCCCTCACCCATTTCCCCCTGCACACCCACCCCCCAGCAGTCAGGGGCACCTGCCAGCAGGCCCCACCCATGTTCCACTCATGTCCCCCTGCACCCCCACTCCCCAGCAGTCAGGGGCACCTTCCAGCAGGCCCCCACCCATGTCCCCCAGTACCCCGACCCCCCAGCAGTCAGGGGCATCTGCCAGCAGGCCCCCACCTATGTCCCCCAGCACCCCCACCCCCCATCAGTCAGGGGCATCTGCCAGCAGGCCCCCACCCATGTTCCACTCATGTCCCCCAGCACCCCCACCCCCAGCAGTCAGGGGCACCTTCCAGCAGGCCCCCACTCATGTCCCCCAGAACCCCCACTCCCCAGCAGTCAGGGGCACCTGCCAGCAGGCCCCCACTCATGTCCCCCAGCACCCCCACACCCCAGCAGTCAGGGGCACCTGCCAGCAGGCCCCCACCCATGTTCGACTCATGTCCCCAGCACCCCCACCCCCCAGCAGTCAGGGGCACCTGCCAGCAGTCCCCCACCCATGTCCCCCAGTACCCCGACCCCCCAGCAGTCAGGGGCATCTGCCAGCAGGCCCCCACCTATGTCCCCCAGCACCCCCACCCCCCATCAGTCAGGGGCATCTGCCAGCAGGCCCCCACCCATGTTCCACTCATGTCCCCCAGCACCCCCACCCCCAGCAGTCAGGGGCATCTGCCAGCAGGCCCCCACCTATGTCCCCCAGCACCCCCACCCCCCAGCAGTCAGGGGCACCTGCCAGCAGGCCCCCACTCATGTCCCCCAGCACCCCCAACCCCAGCAGTCAGGGGCACCTGCCAGCAGGCCCCAACCCATGTTCCACTCATGTCCCCAGCACCCCCACCCCCCAGCAGTCAGGAGCACCTTCCAGCAGGCCCCACCCATGTCCCCCTGCACCCCCACCCCCCAGCAGTCAGGGGCACCTGCCAGCAGGCCCCCACCCATGTTCCACTCATGTCCCCCAGCACCCCCACCCCCCAGCAGTCAGGGGCACCTGCCAGCAGGCCCCCACCCATGTTCCACTCATGTCCCCAGCACCCCCACCCCCCAGCAGTCAGGGGCACCTTCCAGCAGGCCCCCACTCATTTCCCCCTGCACACCCACCCCCCAGCGGTCAGGGGCACCTGCCAGCAGGCCCCCACCCATGTTCCACTCATGTCCTCCTGCACCCCCACACCCCAGCAGTCAGGGGCACCTGCCAGCAGGCCCCACCCATGTTCCACTCATGTCCCCCTGCACCCCCACTCCCCAGCAGTCAGGGGCACCTTCCAGCAGGCCCCCACCCATGTTCCACTCATGTCCCCCAGCACCCACACCCCCCAGCAGTCAGGGGCACCTGCCAGCAGGCCCCGACTCATGTCCCCTAGCACCCCCACCCCCCAGCAGTCAGGGGCACCTGCCAGCAGGCCCCCACCCATGTTCCACTCATGTCCCCCTGCACCCCCACCCCCCAGCAGTCAGGGGCAACTTCAGAAGGCCCCCACCTATGTCCCCCAGCACCCCCACCCCCCAGCAGTCAGGGGCAACTGCCAGCAGGCCCCCACCCATGACCCACTCATGTCCCCCAGCACCCCCACCCCCCAGCAGTCAGGGGCACCTGCCAGCAGGCCCCCACCCATGTTCCACTCATGTCCCCAGCACCCCCACCCCCCAGGAGTCAGGAGCACCTTCCAGCAGGCCCCCACCCATGTCCCCCTGCACCCCCACCCCCCAGCAGTCAGGGGCACCTGCCAGCAGGCCCCCACCCATGTTCCACTCATGTCCCCCAGCACCCCCACCCCCCAGCAGTCAGGGGCACCTGCCAGCAGGCCCCCACCCATGTTCCACTCATGTTCCCAGCACCCCCACCCCCCAGCAGTCAGAGGCACCTTCCAGCAGGCCCCCACCCGTGTCCCCCAGCACCCCCACCCCCCAGCAGTCAGGGGCACCTTCCAGCAGGCCCTCACTCATTTCCCCCTGCACACCCACCCCCCAGCAGTCAGGGGCACCTGCCAGCAGGCCCCCACCCATGTTCCACTCATGTCCTCCTGCACCCCCACACCCCAGCAGTCAGGGGCACCTGCCAGCAGGCCCCACCCATGTTCCACTCATGTCCCCCTGCACCCCCACTCCCCAGCAGTCAGGGGCACCTTCCAGCAGGCCCCCACCCATGTCCCCAGCACCCCCACCCCCCAGCAGTCAGGGGCACCTGCCAGCAGTCCCCCACCCATGTCCCCCAGTACCCCGACCCCCCAGCAGTCAGGGGCATCTGCCAGCAGGCCCCCACCTATGTCCCCCAGCACCCCCACCCCCCATCAGTCAGGGGCATCTGCCAGCAGGCCCCCACCCATGTTCCACTCATGTCCCCCAGCACCCCCACCCCCAGCAGTCAGGGGCACCTTCCAGCAGGCCCCACTCATGTCCCCCAGAACCCCCACTCCCCAGCAGTCAGGGGCACCTGCCAGCAGGCCCCCACTCATGTCCCCCAGCACCCCCACACCCCAGCAGTCAGGGGCACCTGCCAGCAGGCTCCCACTCATGTCCCCCAGCACCCCCACCCCGCAGCAGTCAGGGGCACCTGCCAGCAGGCCCCCACACATGTTCCACTCATGTCCCCCAGCACCCCCACCCCCCAGCAGTCAGAGGCACCTGCCAGCAGGCCCCCACCCATGTCCCACTCATGGCCCCCTGCACCCCCGCCCCCCAGCAGTGCGGGGCACCTGCCAGCAGGCCCCCACTCATGTCACACTCATGTCCCCCTGCACCCTACCCCCCAGCAGTGACATGCCTATCTCATGACACAAACCAAAAGTCAATTATGTACATCAACACATGTCCGTCACACACACACACACACACACACACACACACACACACAGGTTGCCATTGAATGAGTAAACCCACATTTTGACATGCATGAACCCAATGAGCGAATCCCACACATTGAAGTAAAATATCACAATGTATTAATATGATAATCAATGTAAAGAAATGAAAGGATAAAATAATGGCAAACATGAAATGAAATGCATGTACAATAAAAAAATAATGAAATGCAGAAAAAATCCAAATTAATCCAAAATAAAAATGTCCAAAAGTCTCTGTCCACCAAATCAAATCCAAATGAAACACAAAAAGGAAAATCCATTGATCCATGGTGAAATGAAATGAAAAAGTCCAAATAAATCCAACGTCCAACTATGTACAATTCTTTTTCAAGGGTCCATGAGCCCAACGAAAGAAAGGAAAACTATCTAATTACCTACCTAAACAAAAAACTATATACAAAAGTGTGGGGCATAGTCCAAAAGCCCCAAAATAAAAAAAAACAAAGGAAATCTAACACTATGAACTATATACAATGGCAGCGGGCAAGTCCTGCGGCTCAATCAGTGATGTTGTCGGCCAGGCATCATCAAACTCCATGTCTATTTGCTGGAGGCGGGCCTCTGTCCTGGCCCCGAGGTCTCGCAGGGAGGCACTCATGGCCTGTTCCAACTCCCTGCGAGTTGCCTCGAGGCACTCTTCCCGCCTCAACGCCCGACGCATGGAGAACTCCGCCCTGACCATGGTGAGCCACGCCTCTTCCGCCCGCTGCCGCTCCGCACCTATCTGCTGGCCCAACCGCCGCCACACGGAAGACACTCCCATTCCTGGGTCCTCCTTCCCTCTGGCCGATGCCTGCCCCTCCGATGTTGATGGCCCCGAGCCATCATTGCTCCCACCTAGAGGCTGCTGCTGCTGTCCATGTGCCCTGTCCGATGATGTCTGCACATCCTCCATCAGTTGGTCTCCAGTTGTGGTGTCCACACCTGCTGGACCGCCGACTCCCGACTGTCGCAGGGATGGGATCTCCACCAAGCTGGCTGTGTTGGTCAGGCCAGGTCCACAGGGGGCCCTGGTGGAATCTGGGCCGGAAGACAGTGTGGAGAACGACTGGTGCATAGTCTCCACAGAGGAAGAGAGGTCTGACAGAGTGCGCGACACATGTAGGAACCCACCCACCAGGGCCCCTCCCAGCAGTGCCACGTCACTACGCTGCTCTTCGTGATGGCATGCGTTCTCCACCCTGGAAGAACGCACGTTATCACGAATGACACACGTGCGCAATGCGACACCAACCAGGACGGAGCCATACTGTCACGGGACCCCTCGTCCGCAGGTAGTGGAGAGGCAGATGACGTGGCACTCTCCCCTACCTGCGTACGGGCCTGGGACGGGGCATCTCTGCTGGTGCATGGTGGTGCAGTCACAGGGTCAAGGACAGCGACATGCACAGGCCCCTCCGCGGTGACCTGTGCTGCCTCCTGACCCTGGCCCTGGACTGCACCAGTGGTACTACCCCCACCAGGCCCCATGTGCGGCTCAGTAGCGGGCTCCTCCTTCTCTGTGGAGACCACCAACCTGGATGTCCCCGCACCGTCTTCCACCATTGGAAGCCCCTGTGGGGGCTCACCCGGCCCTTCTACTACAGCCGTAGTGGCAGATGCGGCACCAGCCCCCTCGCTCCCGGATGATGGCAATTCCTGGGAGGGTGGCTGGGCCTTGCGTTGCCGCCCGGTGGAGGCATCCCCGCCGCTTGGCTCCACAGCGCCGTCTCCGCCCTCCTCTTCACTTGACACTGCGTAGAGGGAGACATAGAACACAAGCATCAGGGTACAGTACACAATTCCCCTAGACAGGAAGCAATAACACATGAGTGGCATTGTCAAATGTCACTTCCATCCTGTCCCTCCACAACACATGGGTGAATGCACGCAACACACATGAAGAAACAGTCCCGGCGCCTGCAATCAACATCAGCAACCATGTACAAGGGCCTCTGTTAACCAAGATGTTGCCTTCAAAGTCACATGCAACATGGCTCACACTGATCCCATGCACACACATCACCGGAGGGCCATGCATCATGGCATGTACACCACAGACACAGTGGATAGACACAGTGGAGACAACGGTGACGGCACTGCATGAGTGAATCTACACATCATCACGGACATGTGTCATGCATCCATGGCGTTTCAAAGTCACACACACACACTTCAAAGACACACACACATGTGCACGATACATGTACATGACAGCAGCATCCATCCCTCACCACCCCCTCCATGTCCAAGAACCGAGACTGGCAAGCTTACATGTGTGCATTCCGCATACAGCTCCCCATGTTGCATTGGAACACATGCACCAACCATGTGGTTCACACATTACTGGTCTCACATGCATGACCATGATGTCCCTGCACACACACACATCCATACATGGCCTATGTCACACGTACAGGCAAGTAGCAGACTACCAGCCCACTGCAACATGCTCTGTCTCACACAGCAACGCTTGTCCACTTACTGCTCAACTCCAGACGGGTCTGCCTCCGAAGGATCTGGGTGTGGAGAACTGGGCCTACGCGTTCCAGGACCCTCATCTTGATGTTGCTCAGGCTGACCCGGCCCCCCTCTGCGAGGCGCCGGGCCTTGTAGAGGGTCCTGGACCTGAAGTCCTTCCAGCGCTTCTGGGCATGCTTGATGTCGCGGGTTGCCACCCCCTCCGCATTGATGGCAACCACAGCATCCTCCCAGATCCTCTCCCGTCCTTCCTTCTTGGTGCGTGTTGTTCCGAAGAGGGCATCATAATGCCCCAGGACATGCTCCACCAGGATACTAGCTTCCTTCTCACTGAAGCTGGTGGCCCTCTGCCTCTCTGGCTGGGGGTCGCCAGTGGTCTCAGATGGTGTTTGCCCCGACATGGCGCCCCCGAGGCAGGCGTGGGTGGGCAACTAGGTCCTGGGGCTAGGCTGTGGAGTGATGGTATCCCAGTCGGGAGTCTTCTGTTCCAGCAGTGGTGGACACAGCAACTGGACCCCTGGAGATGGCTGACGTGCAGGCACCAAATAGCAGGGCATGTGTGCAGCAGACAGGCAGCAGCAGATGGCTGGTGGGAGCGTGCTTGGGGCCCTTGGGGGCCGGAAAATGGCCTTTTGAGCAGTGGTGTTCCGTGTTTGTACGCGTGGCCAGCTTGATACTGAGTGATTTGGCACGTGAAAATCTTGCACGTCCGCGTGTATTTCGAGGAAAGGCCCTTAGCGCGTAAGCACATCAGCACATGTACGCGGTTTCATTAGACCAATGGCCCTTAGCGCGTAAGCGCGTAAGTGACATATCGTGCACGGGCGTTGCCCTGGCACGGGTTGAAGATCCCACGTGTGTTTCCATTGCTCTGTACTGCTTTTCGCGGGGTGTGGTGCGTGTGCTTTCCAGGCATTGGGGTTCACACGCTATTACTTCACAGCGGGTGGGTGTTGGCTACGCGTTCTTCTTCTACACGCAAGGCAGACGTTGAGTGGTACCCCGCTCGCATAGGGCCTATCATGTGTGCAACCTCACGCACACCCCCGAAATACACATACCCCGCTCGCACAGGGCCAATCGCGTGTAATACTTCCCGTGCACCCCTCTGAATACACGTACCCCGCTGAGCGGGGAGTTTCACACGTGATTTCGCTGTCACAGCGGGTACGTGTATCTAGTGGGGTGCACAGGGAGTCCCACACGTGAATTGGCAGTGTGGGGTCTCTCAAGTGTGCCCTCTACCCCATCCACGGCCCCTGCAGGCAACCCACAACACAGGGGACTACCCTGCATCCCTGGGCATGCCCCCCAGCCAGCACACATGTCACCTTCCACTAGTGATCACCAACTCATGTCCCCCTGCACCCCCGCCCCCCAGCATTGAGGGGCACCTGCCAGCAGGCCCCCTCTCATGTCCCCCCTACACAAAATAATGATGCACAATCATGGCCTACTTCTACACCAAAAAAACACTTCACGCCACCCCATTCTTGAGACGCAATGATTTCCCAATCCACATCACACTGACATGCCTATCTCAAGACACAAGCCAAAAGTCAACTATGTACATCAACACAGTTCCGTCACACACATACACTGGTTGGCATTGATTTTGTAAACCCACATTTTCACATGCATCAACCCAATGAGGGAATCCTACACATGGAACTAAAATATGAAAATGTATTATGTACATAAGTAAATCAATGAAAAGAAAGCATACCAAAATAGCAGAAATTAAATGTAAAGCATGTGCAAAAGATGAGTGAATGAAAATCATAACCAATCCAAAAGAATTTGCAAGAAAAACAGTCCAAACTCTCCCTCCACCAACGCAAATCCAAAGGAAAGGAAAAGAAAATCCATTGCTTCATGTTCATGATGAAAAAAAAATTAAACTTCAAATGAATCCATAGTCCAACTATTTACAATCAAATGTGAAAAAAAAACATTAATCCATGTGCAAAATCCATTGTCCGAGTATGAAAAGGGTCCATGAGCCGAACCAAACAAATGAAACCTATCTAACAAACTACCTAAAAATACAACTATATACAAATTTGTGTGGCATTGTCCATTCACCACAAATAAAAGGAAAACGAAAAGGAAACCTAACTCTAAAAACTATTTACAATGGCAGCGGGCTAGTCCGACGGCTCTCTTCCCGATTTCCTGGGCCAGGGCATCATCAAACTCCTGCTCGATGTCCCAGAGGCGGTCCTCTTCCATGGCCCCGATGGTTCGCAAGGACGATGACATCTGGACCTCCAGGTCCCTGCGAATTGCCTCGAGGCACTCTGCCCGCCTCAGAGCCCTACGCATGGAGTTCTCCGCCCTGACCATCGTGAGCCGTGCCTCTTCTGCCCGCTGCCGCTCCGCATCTATAGCATGGCCTAACCGCTGCCACACAGAAGACACTTCCAGTCCTGGGTCCTCCTGCCCTCTGGCCGATGCCTGCCCCTCCGATGTTGAAGGCCCCGAGCCATCATGGCTCCCACCTTGTTGCTGCTGCTGTTGTGCCTGTGCCCTGGCTCTTGCTGCCTGCACATCCTCCTCTGGTTGGGTGCAGTTGTTGAGGTGGCCACCCCTGCTGGACATCCAACTCCCGACTGTGGCAGGGATGTGTCCTCCACTAGCCTGGCCGCAGGGTCAGAGGCAGCTCCACAGGGTACCCAGGTGACACATGGGTGGGAAGATGGCATGGAGGACGACTGGCACATAGGGGGTTCAGGTGAAGAGGGGTTCGGAACAAGGTCCAGTAAGTGGAGGAATCCGGCCTTGGTGACCTGTCCCAGTAGGTCAACGTGGTCAACGAGACATTCGAGATGACGTGCAGTCTCCTCACGAAAAGACTGCAGGTCACCTCGCATGGCCCGTTGAAGCAATGCCATCCCACCCAGGACAGGCTCAACCCGGTCCCGGATAGCCACGTCCGCAGGGAGAGGAAGGCCAGTTGTTGTAAGCGGATCCCCTCCCTGAAACAGGTCTGTACGTAGGCATCGCTGCTGGTGCAGGATGATGCAGTCACAGGATCGGGGACAGGATTACACACAGGCACCTCCACGGCGGCCTGCGCTGCCTCCTTTCCCTGCCCCTGCACTGCACCACTAGCACCAGTGGAATCCCCACCTCCAGACCCCGTCTCTGTCCCTTGCACGGCCTCCTCCTCCACCAAACCCCCCACCAACCTGGATGACTCCGGGCCATCTTCCTCCAACGGACCCTGTGGGACTCAGCTGCCCCTTCTGCTGCCGAGGAGTCCAACTCCGACCTCCCCCTCTTGGACCTACCCTCAGCAGCTGCGGCCTGGGACGCGGCACCGGATTCCTCACTCCCTGACAAGATGACAACTTGGGAGGGGAGCCGGGCCTTGCGTCTCCGGCTGGCGTTGCAATCCCTGCCGCTGCACTCCACAGCACCCTCTGCGCCCTCTTCATCAGTTGACGCTGCAGACAGGGAGAGATAGAACACAGGCATCAGGGCACTGTACAATGGACTGATACATACATGACAGTTGCACATGAGTGGCAGTGTCAAACTTCAGACATGGCATCACAATCCCCAACACACATGTCATTTCAACTCACACACATGAGCAATTCCACAGCCATATCGCACCAGCCAGCACCATCCATAAACATACGACAGCATGAGCATCCGAAGGTGAAACTGACATCACATGAAACACGGGGAGTGCACAACACATGCACACACGCCCCCACACTTACATGCATGTGTACATGTCCACCAACTGTCACAGTGATGAGATCGCCATCCATGTCACATCTGGCATTCAGCCTTCTACATTTCAGTGTCACATGCATCCAAGTTGCATCACAGTTGCACACTCGTCAAATACACACACACATGCACATGTACACAGTGCAGTTACATGCAGCAGGAACCACCATCCATGTGTGACACCACAACCATGCCAACGTACATACACAGAATTTCAAACATGTGTGCTCCCACATCTGCATCTGGCCTGCATGCTTACCCACACATACACCATCCATTTGTCTCACACATGAGAGGACTTGCATGTGTCAGCATCACCCCCCTGTACATACACATCCATACATGGCCCTACAAAAACACATGTGCAACCTGCCCACTACAGGCACACCATGACATGCATAGCGTACAATCAGTATGCTTGTACACTTACCGCTCGACTCCAGATGGGTCTGCCTCTCAAGGACCTGGACGTGGAGCGCTGGGCATATGCGTTCCAGGACCCTCATTTGGTGTTCCGACAGGTGGCCCCGGCAACCCTTAGTATCCGCTGCCTTCAAGAGGCACCGGGCCTTGTTGAGGGTCCTGGACCTGAAGTCCTCACAGCGCTTCTTGACATGTTGTAAGTCGCGGACTGCCTCCCCCTCTGCGTTGATGGTAGTCATGATGTCCATCCAGATCCTGGTCCGTCCGCCTTGTTGGCACGCAAACTTCCAAAGAGGGCATCATACTGCACCAGGACTTGCTCCACCAGGACACCAACTTCGGTGGCAGTGAAGCTGGTGGCCCTCTGCCTCTCTGGCTGGGGGTTGCCAGTGGTGCCAGATGATGTTGTGCCCGACATAGCAACCCCAGAGGCAGGAGTGGGTGGGCAACTGGGTCCTGGGGCTGGGCTGTGGAGCGATGGTATCCCACTCAGGAGTCTTTGGTTCCAGCAGGGGTGGTCACAGCAACTGCACCCCTGGCTGATGTGCAGGCAGCAAATAGCAGGGCACGTGGGCAGCAGGCAGTCAGGCAGCAGCAGATGGCAGGTGGGAGTGTGCTCGGGGTTCTGGGGGGGAGTAATTCAGCCTTCTGGGCAGGAGCGTGGTCTTCTGTGTGTTGTTGCGTGGCCAGCTTGATACGGAGTGATTTAGCACGTGAAAATCTTGCACGTCTGTGTGTAATTCGAGGAAAGACCCTTAGCGCGTAAGCATGTCAGCACACATACGCGGTTTCATTGGACCAAAGGCCCTTAGCGCGTAAGCACGTCTGTGACGTGATGCGCGTGGGTGTTTCCCTCATAGCATGTGATGACAGAGCCCACGTGGAAAAAATGCACGTCCGAGTGTCAGCGTATGTAATTGGAGGAAAGGGCCAGTGTACAAGCGTAAGTGATGTGTACGTGTGCGCCTTTTTCTTGTGCGTGCTTTTCGTGGAGAGCAAGTGGGTGAATTCTGTACTTCTTGTCGGTTCACACGCGATTACTTCACAGCGTTTCAAGTTCGTACTCCCTGTTACCTCTGACAGCTTTCTGCTTTTTTTGTTGGGCCTGTTTCCTCAAACAGCGTTCACTTCTTCTTTTGTCCTGTCTCCTCAGACAGCGAACAATTCTTCTTTTGGCAGGGGTGTTGCCAACGCGCACATGTGCGTCTTTTTCATGTTTTTTTTCCAGACAGACAGTGAGTTGCGCACGTATTTACCGACTGTGCTTGCCCCGTGTGTCGCCTACCCCTTCAGAGGTCATTGTAGGCTGCGTGTATTACGCGTACGCTTATTTTTGTGTTTCTGGGTGCCACAGCGTAGTGCGGGTTCATTTTTCCACGCACGTGGTCTATGAGGGGTTTCATACACGTTAGTTTTTGTTTTTGGGCTGCCTGTGTGTTGCGTGACCCGTCATCTTCCCCCAGGGGTCACAGACAGCCTTGTAGAGCACTAGGGTATGAATTCCATCTAGTACCCTACCCCTTTCACCCCCAATTGCCAGGACAATAGTTTGCTGCTCCTCCCATACGCACAACAACATCAGTGCCATGGTTGGGAGGCGGCCAAGCGGTAAGGGAGGCAAAGGTGGCCGACCTTCAAAAGGTGGACGTGGTGGGCGCGGTAGGGGATGTGGCCATGATTTGCAGGGTACCCTTAGATCCCCATGTGTGGAGGAGCAATCAGGGACGCCCATGCCCCCCCATGGTTGAGGGAAACGTGGCTGACACCATCTCAGCTCAGCCCTTGTTGGACCAGCCCATTGTGGCACCGGAGCTGGCACAGGATGACTCCAAGGCTGACTTCCAGGTCAGCAAGTCTAGGCCATGTGTGGCGGTGCAAGTTTGTGTCACCAGGCCACGTGGATCGGGGGCAGCTATGTCATCTGCTGCCCCAAGTAGGCAGGGTGGGGTGGCTGCAGGGGCAGCTGCAGCTCCATCCATCCCAGCTCTGACTGTCCCAGCCAGGACAGTGTCGGTCCTGGTCCATCAAACTGAGGTTCCCCCTGCCAACATTGCACTTCAGCCAATGCCTGCACCAAGTCCTATGGTCATTGTGCATTCGCACACTCCTACTACCCAGTCCACCGGCGCTTCTGCCCCTAATGACCAGATTGGCGTAAGCCACTCGGGCTCAGCTCCACCTTTAAAAAAGAGGAAGAAGGGTGCTCTAGCACTACAGGCTGAGACCCCAGTCACGGCTACACACTCCGGCACGTCAAGGAAGCCTAGCTTTAATGACCCGGAACCTGATGCACTTGTGGGCTATGTGTCGGCACATTAGTTCGAAATGCTGGTGACTGCAGGATGCAAGACCTCAACTGGTCAATGTAAGGCACACTGGCAGATCATCGCGGACCGCATAAGTGCCCTTGGATTTGTGAGGCGCACAGCTGATGATTGCTACAAGCGGTGGAATGACCTGAAACGCAGAGCAAAGAACAAGCTGGCCTCAAATTATGCCGCTACTCTGGTGACTAGCAGTGGGTCTCCACCAGAGGACAACAAACTCACTGAACATGAGTGTTGCTGGGGCCTTCGTCACAGAGGAACAGATCCAAGGTGCGAGAGAACTACCTGATTACGACGCATTGTCCGGTGAGTGGCCATGCATGTGTGTGTAATCCATGTGTATGTTGTTTGGGTGACGGGTTCTGATTGAGTGCCAGGTGAGGGTGTGTGCACCTGAGTGGTATGGGTCACCCATGTGCTTCCTCCCATACATTCACGTGCCTTGGATTTGGGTATGACAGTATCCCTTCTGGCAAGAGTAGCCGTTTAGCGCCACATTAGTGCAGTTGCCCTTGAACTGTCATATTGCAACCATATTGTTCTGATTTTTTAAGTGTTCATTCAGGCTGATTGTTTAAATTCTCCCACTTTTGCAATGCATTTTTCACCACTAATGTCACATATGTGACATGTTTCTGTCATTGAATACACCCCATATTGGCCCTCATTTGTTACCTTGTTAGGTGAATGATTTGACCATTCAGGCTGATTGAGTATTGGCCTGCTCACATTAATTTTTGGGGCCTGTTTGAATGTGGAACATGATAGTTGTTTCCTGTCATGTTGAAGTGCACAACCATTGATGTGTATATTGGCCTGCAATCACTGTATTTTTGTACACTGGATGTGTTGCAGTGTGTGGCACATGCATATTTTGTCGCACTATGTAGCATTTTTCATCTCATCATGTCCATCTCACATGGATGGCTAACAGTACTCATTCACTGACATATGGATGTACTTGTGGAATGTACGATGGCTATGGTACATGCCATCTGTGTAATGGCATGTGTCATGTATGTGTATTGGACATGCCACTCACAGGCTCATGTGTGATGCCAGTGCTACCCAGCATGCAGCAAATGTCTTGCTTTTCCATCTTGGTGTCCTCTGTGTGTGCTTTTTGCCTCCCCTTCCAACTCATTGACAGTGCATGCATGCCAGGGTTATAGTCATGTGGGACATGTGTAAATCATGTACTGGATCTCTGGCTTGTCAGGCCTATATGTGTGCTATGGTGCTCATACCTGTTTCCATTTTTGTCTTTCATGTTTGTGCAGGTGATGAGGCAATTGATGTTGTCGAGGTTGAGGAGATGGTGCAGACCCAGGAGGAATCTGAGGCACGACCGGGCACCAGTGTGGGACGTGGTGTGGTGGTGGGTGAGAACCCAATCTTGCTGCAGACCATTCTGTCCACGGGTCTCTCTGGGTGCACCTCCCCAGACCTATATTCAGGTGCTGAATCGGATGATGAGACTCATGTGCCGTCGCAGGTAAGTGTTTCTGGCAGGGATTCTGTTCTGTCCAACCCACCTGCACCAGGGGTAGAACCCTCTATGGGGATGTCAGTGTTGATATGTCCGCCTTTGGCGGTTACGGATACAGGGTCACACTCCACAGCATCTGATCCTGTCCCTGGGCCAGCAGATCAGAGGGGGAATGCAGTCCTGCCACCAGGCAATACCGTATGGGAGAACTCCATGTACGGTATGGCGACCCAACATGCAGCATCAGTTGAAATGATGGCTCAGGCAATGGAGAGGATGGCCACTTCCATTATCCCCCCTGAAAGGCACATGGAGCAACAACAGCAGGCAACAGACTCCATTTGCCAATCACACAGGGAAGACATGTTGGCGTCCAACAGGGACCGACGGGCGGCACTGGAGACTCTGCGCCAATTCTTCTCAATAGAGTCCCAGACCCACAGGGAAGCCCTCAGGGAAGAATTACATAACCTCAGGCAGAGTCTGCTTGACCTTGAGGCTTCCAGTAATTTTAGGGCAGAACAGCAGCTGGAGCAGCTCACACGTTTGCTCTCAGCTGAGATGCAGGCAACACGTGAGGAGATCCGGGCATCACGTGAGGCCATGTGTGCAGAAATGCATGCAACCCATGAGGTGGTGCATGGGGATCTCTGCACTTTAATCAGAATCAGACCTTCCAGACCTGCATGCTTGCTGCCATTGAGGACCATACCAGGGCTTTGCATGGGCTGCCTCCCATAGTGCCACCACATCCTGATGCAGCAGCAGAGGCTGAAGAGCCGACAGCAGTTCTCCCACAATGGCATAGCCGTGCAGGCCATGAGCCCAAGGAGGTTTTTTTTTTTTGCAACATCCACGCAGGTGGGTGTTGGTGTGCACCCTGTCCTCGACCCTCCTGGGTGGCCTCCCCCACCACCCCCCTGGTACCCACATGGCCATTTCTTTTTCTTTTTACAGTGTGTTGCCTTGTGTGGCTCCCGTGGGCATCCACTGTATTCTGGCTGGGCACATGCAGGCTTGTCCTGAGTTTGGGTTAGATGCTTGGGATTGTGAGACACACACCCCTCCTGCTTCCTGTTTCCATGGGCTTGCAAAGGGTGTGCCCAAGTGACCGTGAATTACATAGTGACGTTGGGCTCCCATGAGCTGTGTGGACAGTCTGTAGTCAATTCCTAGTGGATATTGTTGTTGTATTGTATACTGCATGGTATATTGATATGTGCTTGTGCATCCATGTCTTCCTCCTAATTTGCAGGTTCATTACTCATGTCTTCACAAGGTCGTCTACTTTGGAGATGGAGTTCATGTTGTATGCAGTACACTTACACATGTACGTGGCAGCAACACAGTACAGTTGGGAGGGGTCGATGTGCTGGCATAATCAGGTTGTAAGGCTACCACTACTTTAACTTAGTACTGTCATGTTTTTGCTATTTTTGATGTGTTGCTGCATTGTATTGTTGGTAAGTATTTGGTCATGTGTGTTGTTGGGTCTACATTACTGGGAGCATATTGTCTGTGGGCACTTTCCATTAGGGAGAGTGTACTTTGTGACACTTGTGTCAGGTTTTGTGCATTGCTTTGTTTGCTTTCACATTGCATGACATGCCATGGTGTGTTTGGTGGTGGAGCTGGGGAGGGGTTGGGTGACATGGCGCTGTTCTCATGTTGTATTTTGCAGGGGGGTAATTTGTTTTTCAGCATAGATGTATGTCATTTGAATGCACAGCATTGGTGGTGTGTGGGTAGGTAGGGATGCACACAATGTAACATTTCCAGGTGACCAATCTCAGGCTGGTATGGTTATGACAGTTGACTGTCCCCTAGGTCATCATCATTGATTGTCAGCTGGTATGTGCCAGGGTTGTGTGCACTCCACAGGGGTGTGATTTTATGTGAAGTAATTAGCCACCAGCTGCGTACGGGCTGCCTCACCACGTGCCCTTTCCCCTCCCATGTGCAGCAGGCATGCATGTGGTTGGGAATGTGGGGGCACCACCATGTCCACCTGCAGGCCCCGGCGTGTTGCAACGTTGTGCAGGACACATGCTGCCACTATGATCCTGCACTCTACTGGGGGCGCGTATAGCAGCTGCCCACCAGAGCGGTCAAGGGAGCGAAAGCGTGACTTGAGTACTCCGAATGTGCGCTCCACTATGCCCCGGGTTGCAATATGGGCTGTGTTGTATCTTACCTCGAGTGGCGTGGTGGGGTTCCGAATTGGCGTCATCCTGTGGGTGATCAGAGGGTAGGCACTGAACCATGGGAGGTGGTGATGGGTATCATTAGTGGGGTTGCAACATTACTCACCAAGCAGCCATGTATCGCCATGCCGCCCAGCTTCTAGGTCCCGGTTTAGGGTTGACATTCTGTAAATGAAACTGTCATGGGTGGACCCTGGATAGTTGGCATATACTGAGGTGATGATTCCCTTGGCATCGCATACTACCTGCACGTTGATGGAATGCCAGTGCTTGCGGTTTCTGTAGATGTGCTCAGTTGCCCTG
The DNA here is from genome assembly GCF_040938575.1 of Ambystoma mexicanum. Taxonomy (NCBI): domain Eukaryota; kingdom Metazoa; phylum Chordata; class Amphibia; order Caudata; family Ambystomatidae; genus Ambystoma; species Ambystoma mexicanum. The sequence goes on along the minus strand of NC_090931.1, from coordinate 1,191,193,665 downwards.
GGAGGCCGTAGAGCCACATGGGTGCAGTCAATGGCACCTAGCACTTTGGGGAAGTGTGCCACCCCGTAAAAATCCTTGACGGCAGCCTGCCTTTCTGCAGGTGTTCTGGGCAGGTATATGTGCCTGCGGACTGATGGGCACGCAGTCATGATGGCCAAAACCTGGTGCAGGCAGCGTGACTGCGTGGCCTGTGACACCCCCCCACTATGGCAGTTGTCCGCTGAAATGATCCAGTGGCCAAGAAGTGCAGTACATTGAGGACCTTCTCCAGGGGGCTGAGTGCTTGGGAGCACAGGGTGGGTGATGTGAGGTCATCCTCCCACTCACTCACTCACCAGGTCCAGTATTATGTGAGGTGGAAACCTGTACCTCCCATACACCTGGTCATCAGGCATCCCAAAAAGGCTGGTTCTGGGTGTAAAAATTCTGGGCCTGACTATCCTCCTCCTCCTCCTGCGGTATCCCACGACCACTGCTGCTAGGAACGGTATATTCATCCTGGTCTGAGCTTGTTAGTTGTTTGCGCGCACTTTTATGCTCTGCAGTTCCACGTACGCCTGCTTCCTGCTGGCGTACGTGTTTCCGGATTAGCATGTCTTTTTTGGCGCACGCGTTGGCCCCGTTCGACTCCATTAATACGTGTTGTAGGCGAGCATGTGGGAGTTCCGCGTACTTGCCTCATGTAGTTCCCCTGTGACGCCCACATTTCCACGCGTTGTTCCCCATTCTACGTGTCACGCCCCGTGTTACGCCTACTTTTGTTGTGTGCACCGCGCTATGTGCGCTTTCGCTGTGCGCTTAGCGCACGCTGTTTGAAGACGTGTGCGCCAGCGTGCTCAAGCAGGATTTTAGCGCACATCCATGGATTTCCACGTGCACAGACTTTGATGAATCGCTGTGCGCGGGTTTCGCTGCGATTTTCGCACTGGCACTGCGATTCGCACGCTTTCGCACGCTTGCGCTGACATTTTCAGCGCACATTAATTCCATGAATCGGCTGGTCAGTGTTTAGTAACTGACCTGTAAGCAAGTCTGACCCACCAGGCTAACGACTAACTTATATGTCAATGGTATGTCACACGAAGAAAAGTATTTCTAGTACTTTGATCATCCATAGTGCCACAAAAAGATAAGGGCATTGAGAAAACATTACATATTCAAAAAAGACCCTATCATATAAAATATGATCAAGATGTAATAATACTTTGAACGGTTGAAAATGGAGAAGTGAAAATAAGAAAACTGTAATAGTCAATAGTTCAATGACCTGTAGTTAGGAAAATCTATTAGGAAGTTCAGCAATGAAGATAATAAGCCATTCAATGGTATTATGGAAACAATAATATCCATAGCAGAATGCAAAAGTGTTTTCTTGCTAAGGATTTTAAGTAATTTATAAACTGTTTGCAAAGTGGCTGTTTATGTGAATTTGTTGAGTGGGAGTACTGCACTTAAATTCTGTTGGTTGTTTTGTAGGGGTGTGATATAATACTGGGACATAGCCTTTGATAAGGGAGGTGGGTGAACATGTTGGAAGTGAGCTAAATAGCCCAGCACCATGTCAAAGGATACACAGATATGTTTATTGCAGGGACGGGGGTCTTCAAATGGGAGTATGGAGACACAGGGTCTGTGGTGGCCATGTGTCAAATGGTGCCCAAAGTTTAGACCCATTTGAATTGTACATGGTGTACAGCACCATGTGCGTGCATGCCCACCCAGTCCATTGTGAGCGTATGGTCAAGTGGGAACTGTATTTGATAAGAGAGGGGGGATAGATCAGGACATAGCAAGCTGAACAAGGCCCACCACCTTCGCAAAGGACAGACAGATATCTTGATTGCAGGGATGATGGGCTTCAAAGGAGAGTATGGAGGCACTGTCTCTGGGATGGCCAAATGTCGATAAACAGAAGAACATTGTTTTGTACATTCACGTATGCTCTGGTAGACCTGATGGCCCATAACACAACCCAAATGAAAAGGCATGGACAAACTCATAGCAGTGCATTGATAAGGGAGACATGTTTGGATAGATTATGATCGTTGATGTATTCAGGGCAGTCCAAATAACATTTGTTGATCTTTCTGGTATAGCATACCATTTGTATTAGTAGTCTTGGTGGTCTTGGTGATATGGACAACCCCTTTCATTTGCTTGTCATCATATTACTTCATTGCTTTAATATCCTATGAAAATTATTTTATGTCATGTGAAAGTGTAAGGATTGTTAACATTTAATTAAGCATGTGTGTATTCCTAAATACAAACACATGAACTTTGGTATGTGAGGAAACAATAAGAATAAGAAAGTACTGAATATTTGATATTGGGACTTTAGGGTTTGTGCCTTGTATGCTGCTGGGGAAAGTATGGGAAAAATGCTAAAGTCGTTAGTAAAAACTAAAAATTTGAAACGAAATACACTGACTTGAAATCATTAGAAAGTAAACAATTACAAGCTATTAGAGACATATCTCTTTTTTAAATTAACAATTGTAATAAAAACTGCATTTTTGGAAGAAATGTTTGGTGGTTTTTTGACGAATCGGAGGACATCGACCCTTCTCCTGTTATGAGAGACCTTTCCCATGGGGCCAGGGAGGTGCGCACACAGTACAATAATCCCCCTGGGGGTGGTGCACTGGGGAGAATCATGTAGGAAAGGAAGACCCAGATGACCATCCCCTGACGAAGTGGCATACCTCTGCTTTAGTACAGCCTCTCTCTGTGCCAAATCTAAACCTTTTCTCCCATAATTCCCTCAAGTGCTAGTGTCTTTTGTTTCAAAGTCATAATATGCTAGACCTGAAAAAAAAACGCAATTTGCTTTGCATACACCTCTGATGCAAGTACTGTGTAGAAGAAGAGGAACAGGAATGTGAAGATCACTTCAGAGAACTTGAGTGAATGGTCTAGTCTCTAACAGCACTTGAGTGGTCAAAGGCAATACAAAATAGCAGAGGGAAGACAGTATGAAGAAAACCATGCTCCGTGGCGGAAACCCGGGAGAAGCCATCCTGACAAGCAGGGAGACGAACCACAAGACATTGTGCACAGAGGCAAATGGGAGCCCAAAGGTAGTCCAGGAAAAAGGGACTACCTTGACCTCTGCCCAAGAAACTCTCCAGGCATCCCAAAGTCTGAGAAGCTATCACAGAGCAAAACCTCAGCTCAAGATGGAATCAGTGACCAGCAAAGCAACCACCAGTGAGGGGAGATACCCAAATGCTGCTGGAAGCCAAATTCGCAGTCCGAGAAGGAATCAGAAACCAGCAGAGTTGCCGCCCTCCAGAAAAGGCACCTGAATGCTGCCGTAGCCTCAGCAGATCACTGCTACTCGGAAGACATGCCCCATGAAAACATGTACTCAGGCAGACAGATAGGGGTTAGAGGTCCAGGAGGAATCGTGGAGCAACTATAGTGCACAAGATAAGAGGGTCTTGGACCCCAAGAATTACAGAAAGAGAAAAAAAACAGTGTTTCCTTGGCACAAGAGTAAAACAAGCAAACAAGAGACATTATTGCGAGTCTGGGTCCGACACCCATATAAGAGGCAGAGAATCAGAGGGTCTGGGACCCTGAGGGAAACAGAAACATTACAGTGGAAACATAGTTTTGGCAGGAGAGTGAAACAAGATATTATGAAACTTCGTTGTGTGACTGGGGCGCAAGCCCCTATGAAAGCCAGAGAACAAGAGTGTGTCGGATCCTGAGAGAAACAGCGACAGACAAGGAAAACACCTATGCTTGGCAGGAGAGTACAGCAAGCTAGTATAATAGCTCAGTTCATGTCTGGGATCCACACTCTTTTGAAGGGCTAAGGATAATTTGAAGTTCAGTCATGAAAGCACAGAAAGCTGGGCACCTTTGTACACCATTGGGAAAGCTCCTAAAACTCAGGGAAGGGAGACAAGTCCGCTGACTGAGTGAACACTGTTTTCTTTTGGAGTTATGCTTCCGCATACAAGAAACCAGATAAGGAGGCAACGAGATCCTACCTTGGGAACTGAAAGAAGAAGGAATCCAAGGGAAATAAGCTAATTCCTGGATATTCAAATACAACTTTGTGGAAAAGGAATACTGACTTTATTTATTTGATAACAGGAGACATTGGGAACTTTCTGTTGGCAAGAACTGTCATCACTTTAGTTGTGAATATAGTGTCCTTGCACATTAGGGTTAAGTAATTAGTGTTAGGGTCCTTAGTAGGGTTGTTGGATGCAATGGTGACAGACTATGTATTTGACATCCTGCCATTTACATTACATTTCTTTGAGGCAGAGAAACCCCTCTAAACATTAGGGACACAGAGAATGTTTTCCCAACTATTATATTGGTTAATAAAAGTCTATAACCAAAACAATGTCACTTTTATGTCCAAACCTTACTTCTGCACCCTTACACTATATTCAAAATGCACATTATACTGATCTATAAAATACAGTATATTGTCTGAATGCACTATGAAATTGTTCATGGATGTCTCAAATGACACAGGCAGGTATTCCACATTGAAAGGGAATCCCAGTCTTCCATGTATTAACCATGTAAACACTTGATAAGCCACAAGCCTGTACCTTCTGTGACAAATATATAGACATGTTTTGTCGAATAAATCAATTAATTTAATTTATCATTTTCGGCGTATCTTTAAAAAAATAAAATCTATATACAGGAATTCAAATACCTACTTTGTGAGTAAAGGAGTCACAGTCCAATATTTTTTAATTGAAGATATTATACAAATGTATACACACTTTGGGAAAAAATCTTTCACCATGAAAACAGAAAAATACATGTTTCAATTTGTCAACATAAATATAGTGAGTGAACCCATGATATCACAATGGACTTGTAGAAAAATAAAAAAAGGCTATAGTGTAAGGTTGGCACTGATAAAACAGATACACACAATACTCGATCATTACTAGGAACACCAGGGAAAGCTATTGCAGGAAGTTCATGCTTTTGGACCATCATCATTCTTAACACAGATCTTGTAAGGCAGGCTGCCATGAAGTCTTGCTGTTGGGTGGAGGTTCTTACTCAGCTATGTAGGTCAGACAGTAAGAGTTTTCTCGGGGAGCAAGTTTTCTCCACCAAAGTTGCCATTGATTCACATTGATGGCACGTACACCAAGTGGAAACGTCTTCCATGCAGTGAGGGTCATGATCCTACGAGGGGACATCACCACTTTCACTAGATTCACCATCTTTTCAGCTACTTTTCTCACACTTATTTTACCTTAGGTATACTCATACATGCAAACTAATGGTTGAATTGTGGCCATAATTACTGCATATTGAAGGATGAGAAAATCAGCTGTAGAAGAAAAATAATATTTAGTCATTTCATTAAAAGAATACACTGATTGTTTTATGGCATATATCAGAAAAGTAAGAGGAGAAGGCACAGACATGTTATACAAATCCATAGTGCAAAGACGTCAGGAATAGGCCCAAAGTTGGGAAGTTCTAATTGGCACATGGAAAAACAAATTGATATAAGAAAAGAAAACTATATATCTGGTTTAGCAATTATGTAATAATTATTCAAAGGCAAAGCACTTGTAGGAAAAGTAATTAGCACTAGTGTAAGTACCTTCTTCTGTTCTACTCATCATAGCTATTAGGTTGCTGTTCAGAGCAAAAAGGAGACGTGGAGGCTCAGGATGTACTAGATGTGCACAAAGGCAGCAGAAACTCTAATCAGAAAGAGTTTGTTGAGATTTAGAGAGCAAAGGGGCATCTTAGAATTTCCATGGAAACACGTCAATGGATTGTGCATACAGGATGTTTGAATGAGATGTACACTCGTGTTGTGACAAGGAGCATCAGCTTAAAGTTAGCTCTGAGGGCACGTGTTATGATTTACTGCCACCATGGCATGTGAATTTAGGGCGATTGATCAATAGATAAGATTATGAAAGGATGGCGATTTCCTACCCATGCGATTTGTGTGTCTCAATGTCAGAAAATCAATGGTAAGATGCTATGGAAAATAAATGTGATTGATTGATGTATGTTAAAAACTACATGCCCCTTCCACTGGGCCAATACAATTCCTGAGAGAACTCTAAAAAAACGCAGGTAATTCCATCTCAAAAAGGGTGATCTACTAACCAGATCTGCCTTTCATGTGCTCCAAGCCAAATGCATAGTGACACATGTGCCCTGATGCATCACTTTTCTGTTATGCAGCATCTGCTTTCTGGCTGGTCCAGATGTGACAGATGCCATTTTGACAGCTGATGTAACAGCTAAGTCACTCCAGCACAGATCCTGCACTTAAACTCTGCACCTCAGTTCCAAAAACGCATAGTCGTGAGGAATTACTATTCTGGTGGCATTTTAATATTTAAACATATAGCCATACCTGTGTGTAGTATGTGGTGGATAGTTATTCATAAAACTATAAGAATCCCCATCTGATATGTAGCATACATGTGTCAACACTTTAAGCACAGGTCAGCTGTGGAAGCATCATCTGTATTCTGGCAAAACAGCCTGGCCCTGCCAGCTTGTAGGGCAAGCAACTGAAAGACGGTGGGCCTCATTACACGGAAGGCGGTAATGGTTAACGGCCACCGTTAATGGTAACGGTGACCGTTAACCATTACCGCCTTACTACGAGGTCCCTTAGCGGGTTGGTGCTTTAACGCCTGCTTTTTGCAGGCGTTAAAAACCAACCCGCTAAGGGACCTCGGAGCTAATTACGGCACCGCAAAATTGCGGTGCCGTAATTAGCGCCTTCCCCATTCCCATAGAGCCCTATGGGGCAGAAATGGGAATGGGGAAGGGCAATGGCGGAAGGGGGATTTACCGCCCCTCCAACCTGGGAATGGGGCGGTAAATCCCCTTTCCGCCAAGGCGGTGCCAGTATTTTACCGGCATGAGCCATGGCGCTAATAGCGCCATGGCTCACCACCTTCCGTGTAATGAGGCCCTGTGTCTCTCAATTGATCATTTGTGAGGTCTTGGTAACACCTCTCCAGAAGGACATACTCCCAGTAGGATCAGCGACCACACCCTACATAACAGAACTAGCCTCACAGCAGAGTGTTGTATAACAAAGGGTAATTGATGCTATGGGTCTGAGAACGGGGTGGGTTCAGTGTAGTCAAGGAGAAATCAGCACAAGTGGGGAAGGGTGCCACCATGTTGTTTCACTCTGTACCTTTCCTTTCTTTCTGCCTCCTTCACTTCCTGTAGGACAAAGCACTTTGGGTATGATGCCAGGATGCAAAAACTGCTTGTCTCGATGACAGCAGTTAGATGCCTAAAAACAGACTTGTTTTTGTGCAATCACCTGTGGACTTTTATTCATCTCTGGTCTTCAGCACATCAACAAGAATTTATTTGGACTTTGTTGGAAAATTAGTCCTTTTAAATCCCTCCAGATTTGAGGTAAAGGCTGATGTTCCAAGGCAGACGTTTTGCTCCCTTCGCAATCCTAAAGTAACATTGGGGGTGACATACTGCTGGAGCAAGACATGCCCCTCTAACCGCTACACTGGTATCCAAGATCTCACTGGAGGTAAATGACTCCTGAAGGTATTTCCAGCCTCCCATGTGTTTGGGAGAATGATTACAGGGACATATGTGTCCCTGAGGCCAAGGAATGGGACCTGCAGCAATGTAAGTGACATATCAGCCAGGATTCCTGACCTTTTGCTGTCAAACAACTTTGAACAAGCACTGTTCAACACATTTGAACAACCAGGTCCATCCGGTGATAAACATGTTACTCTCCCTGCCTTCTAATCGCTCACACAGCACCAATGAGCTTGGTTTAAAGGCTATCAAACCACCAAGAACAGCAAGAAGATATTATTAACTCTTAACTTCCCCCCATCTAACTTTTGTCCCAAGAGACTGGTTAGGCCACTTTTGGTCTCTTTTGCTTGCAAGGACCATTCCTATTTGAACATTGTAGTTTTTGATTGATTTTGACCCCTGACTCATTACAGAGAGTGCTTTGATGTGGTATTTGTCTCAGTCTACCATGTAGAGATTAAGAGGGGTACGGAAGTCTTGGATTCATGTCTCATGTTTGCTCATGATTGATCATTGGAATGTGGAGTGTTGGCAAGTGTGGGCTGACCTGCTGATCCACTACAGTGTGTTTACAGTGGCTGTTGAACCTGCAGCTGAGGCAGAGGAGCTGCGTGAATTCCACATAAAATATACAACCCCTGCAAATCTGGAGCAAATGTGGAGTGCTGGCGAGTGTTGGCTGACCTGCTGACCCACGACAGTTTGTTTACAGTGGCTGTTGAACCTGCAGCTGAGGAGGTGGAGCTGCGTTAATTCCACATAAAACATAGAACCTCCGTGAGTGCAGGGCGAATGTGGAGTGTTGCCGAAAGTTGGCTGACCTGCTGACCCTCTACAGTCTGTTTACGGTGGCTGTTGAACCTGCAGCTGAGGAGGAGGAGGAGCTGCATGAATTCCACATAAAACATGCAACCTCCGCGAATTTGGAACGAATGTGGAATGTTGGCTGACCTGCTGACACACTACAGTCTTATTACAGTGGCTGTTGAACCTGGAGCTGAGAAGGAGAAGCTATGTGAATTCCACATAAAACATACAACCTCCGCGAATGCAGAGAAAATGTGGAGAGTTGGCGAGTGTTAGTGAGGTGTAGCGGTGAGCAGAAACAGCACCCTGCTTTGGCAATCTGAGCAGTACTCCAGTCGGAGATCAGAGAACGGGAATATGGACGAAATAACTGAGGTACGTATTGTGGAGGCACCAGTGGGGGGACCAGTGTACTTGAGGGATACGGGTGACCCTACTGGCAGGCAGGGAGTGTGTCTTACAATCCCATTCCCGTGTGGAAAGAAAGTGAAGATCTTGATAAACAATCAAAAATACAGGGGAAAGTGACTTTTACTGGTCAATCATCCGCAATCTGAGGTGAGGATTTGAACCACATATTTGAATCAAAAGGCTGGAGTAAGGGCCCAGCCCCCGCCCCAAACCCTAAATGTGAAAGTAACCATTGCAGCGAGCATTGCAAAATATATTGATACCCTGGACGCTCTGCAGGTGCGACAATCAGAGGGAGAAATTACTGCTAGCAAATCATTGAACAGTTCCGCGATCAGGGAGGGGGAAGAGGAACACCTAAAGCATATAAATTAAACAGCTAAACCACTGGTTGAGAGGTTGGCCAAAGTGTTTGAGGTGGCTAATGCGAGGAAGACCGCCATAATCATGGCACCGGAAGAAATGATAATGTTTTGGAGTGATGAATGATGAACTTAAACCACTTTGTGACCATGATTCTCCCATTAAAACAAATATTGAAGGCATTAAGCAAGTTGGCCCATCTAAAACACTAGACTTGGAACTAAATTTCCCAGATGTACATTGCTTTATTGCGCCAACAAATGCAAAAGCAAATGACTTAAAAGCAAGAATTGTGTTTCCTTGTATGCCTGTTAGTGGACTGACAAGGGAAACCAGCATGATAGGCGAGCCTCTATGGAAGTACATATAAAAACAGTGCAAAGCGAAGGGGGGACAAAAGTCTTAGAGCAAGTGGCCAAGGAGGAAGAGGCATTTGAAAATTGACAACCCTAAACCTTTATGAAGGTAGCAAAACACATAGGTTTTTTTATGGGGCCAAGAATTACACACATGGCGACAATGCAGTATTTCAACCTCTAATAAGATCCAGAGGCATACCGACCTTACAGTAGAATGGAACTAACAAAATACCAGACCAACTTTTGCTGGAGACGTTGAGGATGGTCAAATCAGAAGAGAATCTTCAAACCTCGAGTGACAAGCAACAAAGGCACACTCGACAAAGTGGGTGACGTACGCCCAGAGCCTGGCCCTAACAACATGGAACAGCATTCAGTGAGGGCTGATACAGACGGTGCGGCACCAAACAAACAAAATCAAAGGTCTAAGGCAACCCCTTCTTTAAGCGACTGTCAGGCACCTGGGAAAAGAGGGAGGCATGAAAGCACTGACAAGCAAGACATGAGCCCGATTAAATTAAAACACATAGCCTCACAAACTGAACGAGTGAGCAAAATGGTTGAAGACAACGCTGACTCTTTAGGTATGCTAACCGGCAGACCTAAAGAATAAACAAGTGAGACTAACTTTGCATTGGTATCTACATTAACAGCAATATTGGCCCCATTTATGAAGCTACATGAGCAAATGGGGGACCAAATGAAAGACCAAACAACAATGCTTGCTATGCTTCACTCAAAAATGATCTACATGGACGGTTGCATCTCAGGAATACAATCTAATTAGGACAACAGCACAGCTTAACTTCCAAGTTTATTGCATACAATACTGGACCCTGTTAGGAAAGATTTCATATTTGAATGTAATTTCCCTCCATGTGGCAACCCCCAAACTTTTTGCTGCTGTTTTACACCCTGATCTAAACTTTGCCAGAGAAGTGCAGCCCTCCTCCGCACTCCCCTGTGCTTTCACTCTATTCTTATGGGGAAACTGACATGCCCTTAAGAGTGTCAGTACTGGGAGACTTTGTTTCCCTTAGTCCTTTCCTCCTGTTGCAGCTTTTGTGCAACATGTAACAAGAGTGCAATGTAACTTACTTTACCACACTCGGGCCTCTAGTCATTCCAAAGGCCCTAGAAACTCTCGCTGGACTTATCATGGACTGTGCAACTGTGTCACGGACAGGACTGGTGACAGCTATCGTTTATCTTATGTTTTGAACCCTTTTCCCCATGTTATCTGCGCTTACCGCGTTTGGCACGAATAGGTGGCCTGGCTCCAAAATGACCATGCCACGTGGTCCTTTGTCCTGTCCTTTGGCCATCTTGCCCCTTCACCTTACCCGGGTCAGTCCTTATTTGGTCATGCACTTTCCCGCGAAACCCAACGCTTTGCGGCCTTCTGTATGGCTTGTGTGTGTGCCTCCAGGATGTGGGCTGGGATGTCTGTTCCCAATACACATCCTGGGTGCCAGAGAATCTGGAGTGTCCTGAATGCCTGGGACCACCGAGGTCCGTGATTGGTCCACGTATGAAGTGAGTGTTTGTGAGCAGATCTCCCATTGGGTCCTCTCCGTTTTGGCACGAAGGGAACTTTGGATAAGAGGAGGCCAAAAACACCACTACCATGTCGATCTCCTGAGTTCACACCAAACAAGGGATAAGGAGCCAAGTATCCTGCAACAAGACACTGAGTTCGAGGAACCGCTGGTGACCTGCTGGAAGGTTTGGCACCCTGAGTCTGCTGTCGTCCTGCGAGTCCCCTCTGCATCTGATCGCCCTAAAAGGTCTGTGAAGGCACTTCGATCCATTGGAATAGTGGGACCAACTATTCTCGGCACCTTCATCAAACCCTGCAAGTAAGCCTCTTTGGTAGTATCCCTGGGCCAACCAGTGGGCTGACCACTTTACCCAGGACATTCGCTCTGTCACCGCCGCTGTTTCGGGGAAGCCCTCAAAACTTGGCCTACTGCTAGCGCTGTGTCCACGGCACCCTCACACCGAATTTCGTACACTTGGCATTCCCAGGTCTGAAGTGAGACGAGGGCGTCCAGACCAGAGTAAACGCGGTGGCCATGTTGCCCTGCTGTGGTAATGACCTGTGCACATTCGCTGCGTTTGTGACCCCCTCGACCCTGAATCCTGCTCCCGCGGAATCTACACAGAGTCGAGACGTCCTGCTTGCCGCATGCGAACCTGCCAGCAACGTGAACTGAACTGGTGAAGTCTGGGTCTTCCTACCAAGGGGACCAGTCCATACCCCAACCGGTGGCCCCTAGCCTAGGAACCCATTTCTTTTCTACCGCTGTTGCGAAATAGCAGATCCATCCCGCACTCTCACCCTGCCTCTGCCCACAAGTGGAGGCTTTGCTTGAGTAGTGGGGACTTGTTCTTCTTCACTTCATCCACCTTCCCGAACTGTCAGAGACCCTTGGAGAGACGCTATTTTTGTCCATTGGCACAAGCGCGTGCATGTACTATTGAGCACAAGGCTCCTCTCTTCGCAGGGCTTGGACTGCCTCCTAGTTTGGTGTATTTCTGATGTTGAACTGAGTCTAACAATTACTTGCACTGCCTGTTTTCCTCCCCATCAAGGTGGTATACATATTTCGTACTTCTAACTCCTTAGACCCTGCAGTCTTGTATATATATTGTATTGATTGTGATGTGTTGGTTTACTTTAGTATTATTGGGATTCTTTGCTATGGTCGATGTTACAAAGGCCTTGTAATAAATGTGTTTATATTGTTAATATAACACCTGTCTGGAATAATTTGTAAGTGTTCTTGCATTGTGTGCTCATTGAGGTCTTTCAGTCACCCTCACCCCTCTTGAGACTTAGTCTTGACCGCCGCCATGGCTACCCTGATTGGTCTGGCTTGTCCAGAGGTTACCCTGTTCCAAGAAACTAGGCTGGCCTTCTGAACCTCTGCCCCTCCAGGTCAGAGTTCAGAAATCCATCTTAACAGACCCTATAATAAAAGACAAGCAACATAGGAGATTGTCAAGGGACTTTGAATCATCACTTATGCAACAACCAATTGGTTTGTGTACTCAGCAACAAGCGACTATGACGATTCAAATAAACCCTGTAAGTAGTGTGAATAACACGAAAAGAAACCAGATGAACCAAACTAACTTAAGCATTGAGCTCCCAGGTACACCTGAAACAATTTCCAATAGCAACAAGAACAACTCACAACACATGACCGTAAAAGAGGGGACGTCTACAGCTGTGCTGGCTGTAGCAATGTTTTCCCTGAACAATATCTATGATACTATATAAAACATGATTGTGAAGGAGTTTGAGCCTAGTGCAGTGTCTGCCCTGTCAATACATCATGCAGCAGCACACGCTGAACCTGTTATAGCAGACTCAGAAAACTTAGTCCAGAAGGATGATTGAACTTTGAGGGAAGATGAAACCCGGAAAGTAGACCTTCCGTCTAAGATGAGTGAGATCTGCACAAGGACAAAAATTGATAATGCAAAAGAGAACATGCTTTTAAAGCAAATGACACCCAAGCCAGCTAAAATAATCAACAAATGTGGCCCTAAGGACAAGACAAAAATTGGGGTAAAAACAAAGAATCAAACTCCCAACTTCAAACTGAAATTGTACGGATGAATGTTCATTAAAAACATCACTTTATTATCATCTAAATGTACTGCACCTGTAAGGTCTACAATTATAGAGTCCTTAACAACTATTAAGATACCTATACAGAGAACACAATTTCCAACTGAGGTGCAAATACTACAAACTGAAGATGACCAAGACGAAGTGGCTTCAGTCAATTTGTTGGACCTTTCGACTTACACCATCTCAGAGAAGGAGGAGGAGTAGGGAGAATCATATGAAGTGTAAGAACCCACCTATGCATCATCTTAAACCAAAGGACAACAGGATGAGCTAGAAGACCACAGCTGGTCTAAGAAGCTGCTTGGTGCAAAAACCATAGAACTAACAAGACGGAAAACACTGAGTGTACGGGAAAAAAAACAAATTCTATGGTGACTCTAAGTGGTACATCAATGCAGATTAGAAACGTTGAAACCTTTAATGTATCCAAAATACCATCTAGAACTACAAGTGCACGTACCTGAAATGTCAACTGTGAGAGACTGTATACAAGAATACGAAACACCTGCTAAACCTCTGATATATGGGAAAACGTTACAGAACGAAAGACCAAAAAAGAACTAGATAGAGTTTCTCAAATAAATCAACCAAATGCGAAACAAACAAACAAGACATCATTAATTGATACGGAAGCTAGAACTCAGCTGTTGAAAGCTCAATATCAATTAGGTGAAAGCGAAATAGTTGGGTAGAAAGATCAATATAGGATATCTCCCTTGAGAACTGTAAAACCCAGGATCATACTTGAGCAAAATACCAATGGAGAAATGGTGCACCAAAGTAAAAAACAGGAAAAATGTAACATTCTTGAGACCGAAAAGGAAAGCAGTTTGACTACAAAGTTGATTTTGGAAAGGCTGATATCGACAAACGATGGACTCATCTTGAACAGGGCCAATGTCATCAGGCTTCTTCATCATGGCCCCTGCTTGAGACCCTTCTCCACGAACGACTTGCTAACAATCGAATCCCCAGAAGAGGAAAGGATGGATAGGGTAATTCTCCACCTTGCAACTCCGTGGATAACACAACTCCTAATGTAAAAGACCTTCCAACTGAGACGGATGGGATTTGATCTTACATAATACTCAGTCGAAATGTCTGAACAGCAAACAGTAGTTAGAACGAAAGCAGAGCAACCCAGAGTCGTAAGGTTCAAAGAGAACCACCCACGAAGATCCTTTGAACATGCAGAAAGTGATGGAGGATCAAAAACAGGGCAAACAACATCAAGATGGGTCCATAACGACAGGAAGAAAAGATCCAAAGGGAAGGAAGGTGGTTAAGAAAACTGGAAATGGCTAGCAAAACCTTTGGCTAAAAAAATTGGAAAACCAAAATGCCAATTATGTATTGACAACAGAAAGATGAAGGTTGAAAGTTGGAACACCTGGGGGTTCGCCTACATGTTTGTAAATGAAGATCTGTTTTTAGCAAGGTATGATTTAATCTACCTACAGGAAACGTGGATGAGAGACCCCCCGTTATTGGATGGTTACACGATTCATCTGAACCTGGCAATTAAAGGCATAAAAGGCCTCCTAAAGTGCAGAATCCAATCCATACATACAAGTGTTGGGGGGTAGATTACCCACAAACCCTGAGGGTTCTGAAAAGATCTTAGTCCTTATGAACTTATATCGGAACCCAAAATCACAGGAATTGAACAACTTTCCTAAACACGTAATCAACCTGATTGATGACCTTAGAGGAAAATTGAGAGATCCACATTTTCTTATATGTGGAGATCTGAATTCCCAATGTCTTGATGAGAATGCAAAGGAACTTGCTGGTGAGTTATTACTCACAACGGAATCTGAGAGCAGAGGTGGATGCTGGGTTGCATCCATGAGTTCAAGGGACATCCAGATCCTAAATGGCGTAACTGAAGGGGCACACGTCGGGTAAGGTAACATGGAGAGGGAAAGCTGGAAGTCGCATCATAGATTACATCTGTGTGTCCCGTAACCTGCTTACGTTAGTTCAATCATTGCGGGTAGTAGAAAAAACCCACAGCAACCACAATCTGCTAGTAATGGCTTGGGCTGTGGAAAAACTGCAGAAGACCGCAAATATCCAGTTAATCTGGAAGTAACATCTGGTACAAACATCTTAAGGATTAAAGGGAAGAAAATATCACACCTTACAGAAACACTCAAATTGGAAATATTGCAAGCAACCAGAGTAAAAAATTAACTTGGTCAATTACTGTTGGCACCTTCAGGCTTACGAAACAAAAAAAGATCTGTTTAATAAACCTATTATCCATCATCAACATGTGTTCGATTTAGTAGTTCAGGAATAAAAGAAGCTAATGAACAGCTTCATCCGCAAACTGAAGAAACAACTAACGCCGGTGACCAAACTAAGGATTCACAAATTAAAACAACAACATAGAAATTGGTGTAAATTGCATAAAAAAGGCTAATGTTACAGGACGCGGAAAACATGCTACAAAAAAATAAGACAAAAGAACACAGCCAAAATTTGGACAATGATTAATGAACTAGACATACCTCAGGAAGCTTTGACAATTAACCCTGTCTCTGGAGCCCAGTGGACATCACATTTTTCAAAATGTTTTGACAACAACATCTGTGAACTACCGATAAGGAAAAGGGGCAGTCACCACTGAGAGCACTTAGACATCAATTTGGAGTCTATAAGAGAAATGATAGTTAAACTGACAAACTCGAGAGCTCCAGGCCCCGATGGGATGACAAACACTATACTTAAAGAACAACAATGGTCGACGTTTCTGATGATCCTATTTGAGTATATAATGAAAACTAAATCAGTCCCGGCTTTTTGGAAAAAAAGATGTGATCATCCCCATCTACAAAAAAGGCCTTTGATCAGATCCTGATAATTACTGCCCGATCGCGTTGTTGGATGCGGCCGGGAAGGTATTTGCTTCATTAACATTGAAAACCTTGGTGAAATGGAGTATGGAAACAAACCAATAGGATAAATGGCAAGGCAGGTTTTGGTAAAGGTGTGGGAACTTCGATGAACATGTTTGCTTCGAGAAGCGGCTGACCCTGAGGGAGTTGGAGACGGATAAGCGAAGGGCTCCGGAAGGAAGAGATTTAGGAAGAGCAAAGAGGAAGGTTTTGAGGTGCTTCCGGAACATATGGTGCTGAAGCATCTTTTACATTTGGTGAAAAAAAATTAGTTGAAAATAGAAGGTCTATTTGGAAGAGAGTGCTCTGTTTGCCTAAGAGTACCCCTATCCTAGCTATCGAGATGGAGTTGGGCCTCACAGCTATGAAGACAATAGTTGTGTGGAAGTGCATGGATGATTCCAAAACAGGACATATAAACAGTGAACAAGTTCAAAAAGCAACACATAAACACATTATATGTAACAATAAATACGAAGTGGAACCTATATAGGTAACACATCAGCCACCCATCTATATAGCATATGTACTAAAATGGAATGTACCAAAACAAAAAAGATATGCCTCCAACATAATTACCTCACAGAAACCACACAGCAAGAAGCAACAGCAGACCTACACAACAGTAAGAACAAAACTTACCAGAAACTAGTAAGTAAACTTCCTTTTTCTTATAAGGTACACTAAAAGTAATAATTATTTATTTTTTACACAGAAATGTCCAGTACTTTGGAATGGCTTGAAGAGAATTTCCCACGTGAGGAAATGAGCGAAGCCAGTGATACTAATGGTAGATGCTTCTCTATATGAGCAAATTAATAATCATTACTTTATGTGTACTTAACATATATATATTTTTTTAACAGACCATACAAACATTAACATTATTATACCAAAAGAGACATTACAAAATACTCTGCAGGGCATGGAACAAAAAATGGATATGCTTATGGAAAATTTAAATCTTTTAAGACATTTTGTGGAGGACCACATAAAAGAAAAAAATTAAATATCATTGTCCCACATGCACCTGTTCCCCCTCTCCATGTCCCAGTCAACTATCCCCAAACCCTCACCACCAAGAGAAACGTCATGATGAGACTTCCATCCCTTCATCCCCTCCCAACCATCCTCTCCAAACCCCTAATGCCCCTGTATTTGTGTCAGTTTCTGCTTCCCCCTTTCTTTCATAAATGTTATATCTGTATATAATAAAAAATATATGTGTGTTTTAATTCAGTTCTTTGTGTCTTTTTTTAAAAAAGGCAGTTAGGGTGTCCGCGGACAGCGTGGGTGTCCGGAATGTCCGTAATTAACCAAAATGGTGGTGTCCTAAGGACACTATACCTGTCCGTACTGTCCGTAAGGAAGATGTAACTTCTTAGAACAAGTTATAGGTCAAATGTTCGAAAACAAAAGGCTCAAATTTGTTTTTTATGGAGGGGTTCCCCCACCAGCCCCCCATTTTCCATTTATAAAAAGTTTTTTATACATGCTAAACTAAAAAAAAATATAAATAAATAAATTAAAAAAGAAAATTCAATCCTTTTTTTTGGTCCATTTACTGTCGATCAAAAGGTCATTCGATCCTTTTGATTCGAACATTTGACGGGACACCCTTTGAACACACCCAGTGGCAAGAATGTCTGCAATTAACCAAAATGGCAGTGTCCTAAGGACACTATACCTGTCCTTACTGTCCGCAAGCAAGATGGAACTGTTCTTAGAACACACTCAATGTCCGGAATGTCCGCAATTAACCAAAATGGAGGTGTCCTAAGGACACTATACCTGTCCGTACTGTCCGCAAGCAAGATGGAACTGTTCTTAGAACACACTCGGTGTCCGGGATCTCCGCAATTAACCAAAATGGCGGTGTCCTAAGGACACTATACCTGTCCGTACTGTCCGCAAGCAAGATGGAACTGTTCTTAGAACACACTTGGTGTCTGGAATGTCCGCAATTAACCAAAATGGCGGTGTCCTAAGGACACTATACCTGTCCGTACTGTCCGCAAGCAAGATGGAACTGTTCTTAAAATACTCTCTGTGTCTGGAATGTCTGCAATTAACCAAAATGGCGGTAACCTAAGGACACTATACCTGTCCGTACTTTCCGTAAGCAAGATGGAACTGTTCTTAGAACACTCTCGGTGTCTGGAATGTCCGCAATTACCCGAAATGGCAGTGTCCTAAGGACACCATATCTGTCCATATTCTCTGTAGAAAATCTATGCACATGCGCACCACAACCAAAAGTCCTACAAACATTGCACCTGTCTGTAACTGTCCGTCTCACATGTGTCGCACTTTTAATTAGTTTGAGGACCTGAACACTATCCGTAGAACATCCGCACGCATGCGCAAGACCGTTCACACGCATTTGATGTTCTGCAGACACCCGTCCCATTCGTGGACGTGTTTGCGATGTCATGATGTGACCACACCCATGCTGAGCGTGTGTCCTGATTTGCGGATACTGTCCGGGTCCCGGAACATTTCAAAAGTACTTTTTGGGACATTCCAAAGTATTTGACAGTAGAAATTCACCATTGCACATGCCCCAGACAATGACCCTGGCTTTTAACATACACTTTGGAACTTTTTGAGCCTTTTTGGGGTGTTCGATCTGTCCGCAGACAGCATGCACCCCTACAAAAGGCCACACCCCAGAGCTCATCCTCATTGTGCTTCTGGCTACCTGACAGAGCATTGTCTATTTTGGCTTTTGCTGATCTTGCTTCTCTTGCTGCTTCCCATCATCAAACCTGATGGCATCTATGGTTGCTGCTGCTCCAGCTGGTGCTACTTCAGCCTCAGCACCACCCCCAACCCAAACACCAAGGCCTGCAGAGGGGAACAGGCGAGAAGATGTAGAGGAGGAGGATGAAGAGGATGAGGTAGTGGAAGTCCCTACTACCAGCACTCGCCGTGAGTCTTGGGTGTGGCCGTTATTTACCATTCAGGGTGGAGTACCAAGATTGCGTGCGAACAAGGTCACCTGCAACCAGTGCAAAATGATGCTGAGTTGTGGGAGGCCTGGTTCATTCAGCTTTGGTACGACATCAATGAATTGACACCTAAGGTCGTTCCACGGGTGGGCTATTCGCAAGGTTGTACCTTTTGATAAACATAGAAGGTTGAGTTCCACTACAACATTCTCTGTTTCTGCTCCTGTCACCACAAGAGACACTCTGTAGGACAGCGCATCACTCCAGCTACCTCACAGGCCATCCATGATGCTGTTGACCCTTACATTTCGAGGATCACAATATTGTGTATGTACTGCGACGCAGTGCTCTGCAGGGAGAGAGTCTTCGGAGTGCTTTCGAGACTGCGGTCATGGAGCATGAGAAGGTATGCTACCTACCTAAATAAGGCCCACCCTACATCTTCCTCTCTCCACCTGCCCTTTCTTATCCCTGTGGTTGGTGTCCCTTCCTTACCCTCGTTTCCCCTCCTTTCCTATTGTGTCATGTGTAAAAAAAAAATAAATAAATAAAACAACAAAAACGCAAAAAAAAGGCTCTTTTCAGAGCCCCCTTTCACAGTTTAAAGCTAGAACTGACAAATAAATAGTACAGGCAGTACGCAGACATCTTAAATGTTGGGGTGCTGCCCTATCATAACCATTGCACTTTTCTATGGGAGGAAGTGGTGACTCTGTAAAGAACCTTTTGGTGGTGTTTTTTTGTGTTTGAAAAACTTCAAATGGTGAATACCTACTGCAAATTGGATTGCTGTAATTCCAAAAAAGGTTGCAATGCATTTTGTACATTTCTCAGAAACATCTGATTGACAGCATAAGTAAGATGGACTCCACCTCTCCAAAAAATGTATGTGCTACGAAACATAATATTTTCATTGTGAAAAGAGGACATGCCAAGATCTCTTAAAAAGGCACAAACAGCCTTATTGACATTGCACCTTGCTTTCTCCATTTGTGGACCAAATGAACAAGAACACAGCCACATTTGTCTCTGCGTAATACGAGAAAAAATTACTTGAGAATTTGGAAACATGTCCATAACCTTCCCAAGTCCTTCTTTCATTGCAAATTGCAAAGACATTCCAGACACATGTCCTAAACTGTTCCCTCCAGAATGAATTATAGTTATTTTTGAATGTGACTGTATCTCCAAAGTAGCACAGAGAGGTACCAAGTCCAGCCACTTCATTCCACGCACTCCATGCCAATGCACTTCCACATGAGGGAATCCAAGATGTGCAGCTACTCCACAGCATTCTGCATGCACCTCCAACCAATGTATCCATGAGTCTCCCAAAATCCAGATAATCTGCTTTCTGAAGCAAACAGTCATAGCTATCTGTTCTTCTCTCAGGAAAAATATTTTCTGACAAACTATCTCCTTACTCAACACACCCAGTAAACTTTATTGACCAATCCCTTGCTCTACTCTCTTCTCATTTGCATGCCTCTCCACCACAAAATCCCCGTATGTAATGCGCGGTGTGCGCAGACTACAGCCATGTCCACGGACATTTCGAAAATCTGAGCGTGGTGAATGTCAATTTAAATAGTGTGCCCCATTTCCCCTTTGAGGTTGGCTCTGAAAAGAGCCATTTTTTGGGGTGTTTTTGCAGATGCTTGACAGACACCTGTTATTTTGTATTTTTATTTCTTTTTATATCTTGCTTTACTCCTAAAGTCTTCACATAACCTTCTCCAAAGCAACCCTTATATTCCAGATCAACATGGCATTTCCCATAAAAGATAAAGAAATGCCATCTTCTTTAAAATAAACAGCATTACAGAAATCAATATTCTCATTATTACAGAAGAACCAGCTCTAAGCATAAAAGCACACATGCCTCGGTTGACTGCACACCTAGCAATGTTTTGCTGAGGACAAAAAACAGAACTATTGTCCCATATTGCCCTAGGTACTAATCCAGAAAAAATAAGTTTGCCATTTGGAAGGATGTTCATTACTGCTTGAACCAAGTGTTCCTAATCTGCCAACAAAGTAGGGGCACTGACATAGCCCAAATGGAAAGCACTGCAGTGCAAAACTACCACATGGGGACTGTTCATCGTGGCCAAATCTTCACAAACTTGTACAATTCCCTGTACATTGCAATCAGGCACAGTGCTCCGCACCACCTTCACTCCTTTTACATCAAAATTGTTTTCCACATGCTTGCATTGAGCATACTGCTCTAAACAATGCAAAAACATATCTCCAACCACCAACACCCTGACTTTCTCCACCTCTGCCATCTTCACTACACACAGCCTCTTTCAACACAAATCCAAAACCTCAACACATGATTGGGTAATCCCTACAGTCCCCTCTCCATGCTGGATTTGCTGGAAAACCCCAGATGTGGCACGCCCTGTCCGCAGACAGCCGCGGTGTCTGCAGAGCACGTAACTCTTAGACAGCCCTTCTACCATTTCCACTTCACTCTCTGTGCGATTCCCTCATTCGATATAGCTAAGCAGTCACACAACCATCCACCAATTACATCCAAGACCTCCACATCTAACTCCATCATTATAGTTCAGCACTTCAAATGTACTGTTGATCACTCTGAGTACAAGTCTCATATCATTTGAAAGAACCTACTACAAAAACTACTGTACAAGTCTCCAAGATTTCTACATCCACATGCATGAATACAAACTACAGGTATGCATATTTTCTGCACGGTGCATGTACAACTCTTATAAATGCATATAAACAGAGTAACTACCACTTAACCTGTATAACCTATAAAATGAACTTATTGTTATTTTTCCCATCTGCTATAATCAACTGTCACTTCCAAACCTGTCTGCTATCTAAATTCTTTTTTTACACACACAGCTATTTAAAAAATGTAATTCAATATCAAAAGATGGGAGAAATAACAGTATAATCGTAGAAAAACACTTAGTAGCGTATTATAAAATTACATACAGCCTGGATAAGTTCATGCATCTTTATACACTCACACAGATAAACACTATCATTAAAAAGCCCCCAGCTGAATTAACACCACTGCCTCTACATCACATCCTTCTGCTTTATTACCCACACCTTCACAAATGCATACAGTATATGCTTTTCTACACAGTTTCTGCCATTTACCCTATAAATATAGCAAAATAAGTATATGATTATTTCTTCTATCTCCTAACATGCAACAACACAACCTTAACAAACATTGTGAGTTTCATATACTTACTATTCTACTAATTTGCAAAGCATGTTGAACTAACATATTGTAAGTAAAATATAAAGGCTGCACATAGTCAAAGGAAACTGCATGCACACACTATGTTCAGTTATCAAACAACAATACTACTACACAAACATAAAAATCAACATCTAAGTTAACATCTGTGCAACATCTGTGCTATAAACACACACAATTACTAACTTCTTTCTTTTACAATTGCAGTGAAGACAACTCTCCTGAAAAGCACCAGAATCTGAAGTACAAACAACAACTCAGAAGAAAACTGATCATTCCAAACGAAAAAAGAAAGTACAATACTACCACAATATTCTTACTGTTACTGAAACACACTGTGGGGTTGATTCATGGAATTTGTGTGCTGAAAAATGGGGATTTATGCACCATTCAGCCCACAAATCCCGATTTGTTAAAAAGGGATTTGCAGGCAGATTGGCACACAAATACCCATTTTTCAGTGCATAAATTCCATAAATCAGCCTCTAGAATGTTAGTATTGCAGAACAAAGAACTGTCTTAATTCTATACCATTAGATTTAATATTAGTGATTCTCCTCACCACTAGCTTATTTTGTACTGTCATCTGAACCCCAGTATAGTATTACACAAATACAAAAATAGCCTTGTCAACTAGTTGCAGCTGCTCAATGCAAAATCACACACCACCACATACACCCTTACCATGCACACAGCACATATACATTGCAGAACAGCCCAACCCTTACCTTCCTTTTCTTTCAACAGACCCCAAAGAATGCCTATCAAAGAGCAAGTCCGTAGAAAGCAACACAGAAGTAGAGCAAATGAAAATAAAAGTGTCCAAAATAAGCATCCACCTCTAGCAGAATTTATACAAACAGTTCAAACAAAAGATCTAATCAAGTCATTAAGTGAAACAAAACAAGTTTCCAGTACAAACACGTTGCCTCCTCTTTCAAAATGTAAAACAAAACAGAAAGTGATTAACAAGAATTCAGCTACCACTACTGCTAACAGTGCTCCTATAAATCTTGATGTAGTGGCAAGTAAGCATACCAAAAAAAGTATTTTACAAAACATGTTCTGCCACAGAGTCCTTCAGAATTTTATAAAAACAGGTGAGAAATCATGCACAACCCTTAAAGCCTACCGTAGAAAATTAATCTTAGAAGCTTCTCAAAAGGACGTTATTTACTTTAGTGTTAAACAGAATGAAACCACTAACAAAACTATCTACTAAATTACAAAAAAGACTTCTCAATAAACAGAATGTCAACAAAAATAACTTCTTAAATATCTGTGGAGGTGAATGGAGTCACACCACGAGCACAGAAACATATTTCAATGAAGAAGCATACAAACAAAAGCAAACAAACACAATTGCGATACATAGCAGCGGACGAGGGTATGAAAAATCTAATAATACCATTATGGAACAAGAAACGCTGCTCACAAAAATATCCCTGGAAAATTCAGTATCACATCTCCATCAGACTGAACCAAAACGTCCAGTGTACCAATTGGCGTGCACGTCAATGTGTAACATTTACAAAAAATCTTTCAAATCTTTAAGCCAGTTCCTCAATCAATATGTAAAGGGCAAAGACAAATTCAAAATGAAACTTCTACAATATATGGATACCTGTCCAGTGCGTAAACACACAGGATGACAAGGACATTCATTAGCTTGCATTTCAGGACCTAATTGCAAAAGCACCTTTCATCATATCAAAATGATATCAACATATCATTCAAATATAAGAAATCTAGTCCATAAACTGTACTATGCTAAATGCCCAGCTTTATCATTAAACAATTTAAATAACAATCTTCTAAATGGACACCTCATGTCACATGTCAACTCTGGACACCCGATCACTCAAAATCTCTCAAACTAGCAAACCTAATAGTTCTATAACATTACTAGGATCCCTCATCAATGCAAGATCAATGGTGGCCCATGCCACAGAAATTGCGGACATCCTAAATAAGGACAACCTGGATCTATTAGCCATAACTGAGACGTGGCTTCACGAGGCGGCAGATCCAACACTGATGCTAGCAGTGCCCGATAATTACCAAATTCTCAGAGCAGACAGGCCTAATGCCAGAGGCGGCGGACTAGCCATCATCTGCAAATCTACCCTTCCCATCAGACAGGCCACATGAATCTCCTACCCATCCTGTGAAGTACTTGCAGCCAAAATGCCCCTCTCTAACAATCACACGCTCTCAATCCTTTTAATTTACAGACCCCCAGGGCCCCTAGGCACCTTTGAAGATGACTTAACTAGTCTTATAGCCATCAACACTAAAGACCATTCCCAAACCTTACTACTGGGAGACTTTAACATTGGCTTCAATGAAACTGACAATAAACATGCAGAGTCAGTTGCAGCCCTGCTCAAGGACCACAGCCTTGTCCAAAAAGTCCTCTCACCTACCCACATCAAAGGAAGGACCCTCGATTGGGTATCGGAACTGAACTGCAACATCAATATCACCGATATTGCTCCTCAAACATGGACGGACCACTACTTAATAACCTTCTCCGCCACTCTGGATCTCCTCAGCCCCAAAATCAACAACATGGCTCCCCCTCTCCTGACCAGAAGCAAGAAGGATGTGACTGTTGAAAACATTATCCCCCTCCTCCTTCCAGCCATATTTGGTTTGGAAAGTAACAACCCAGACACCTTGGTAAATACTTTCAATAATGCTATGACCAAAGCACTAGACACAGTTGCTCCAGCCAAACTACATAAAGCTAAACAGGAAGCCCATTTAAATGCCTGGTTCACGCCCCATCTCAAATCCCTAAGACTACAAAAAAGAAAGCTCCAATCTATCTGGCGCCACTCTCCCACTGAATACAACAAAAATAACCTAACCGAATTTGCCAAACTGTACAAAACAGAAATTATCAAAACCAAGAAGAACGCCTTTAATGACAGGATTGCAAAAGCTAATTCCAATACTAAAGAGCTCTTCACCATTCTCCGTGAGATGGAATCCCCCATTCAACCTATAGACAACGCCCCTAAAAACAAAGCTTGGTGCACAAATATGCAAAACGCCCTTGCTAATAAAATTTCCTTGCTACAATGTAAAACTGCAAAAAAAATGCCACTCTTCCACCCCTGCACCCTCAAATACCCCAATCACAGGAGAATAAGAGTAATGCACCATTTAGATTCAAATCTATCTCCATAATTGACACAGAAAAAATAATACTCTCCTGTACCTCAACCTGTAAGGGCGACCTCTGTCCTGCACAACTAATAAAGGACGCAGCTAGGGATCTAGCTCCCTACATTTCCAAACTTATAAACTCTTCCTTTAAATCCAACACGGTACCCATCAACCTTAAAGAATCATGGGTCCTCCCACTATTGAAGAAACAAACTCTTGATCCCACCATCCCCACCAAATACAGACTTACCACCACACTGCCTTTCCTATTAAAAATCCTAGACCGAGCTGCCTACATACAAATCCAGGATTACCTGGAGGCCAACCACCTGCTTGGCTCATGGCAATCTGGTTTCCGCTCACTCCATGGCACGGAAACAGCTCTGTTAGACTTCAAGACTCAAATTGAGGAACTTAAGGACAACGAGAAAACAGCCTTGCTCCTCCTACTGGACTTGTCGGCTGCATTTGACCTTGTGGACCATGCAGTCTTATGTAACCACCTTGAATCTGCCGCCAACTTCACAGGAGATGCTATAGCATGGGTCCAATCCTTCTTAGCAAATCGCACCATACGAGTCTTCTCCACTACCAACTCAGCTGACCCCATCAACATAACCTGTGGTGTCCCACAAGGATCCTGTGTCTCCCCCACCATTTATAATATCTTCACCAAGCCTTTGTTTGACAAGTTGGACGGTTTGGGTGTCATCTACACGAACTACGCAGATGACACCCAGATCCTTATGCCCCTTTCGGGAGACTACGAGACAGATTTAGCGTTGGTGAACAAGATATACACCATCATTCAGGCATGGATGGCCGCACACGGCCTCTGCCTGAATGACGATAAAACAGAACTACTAATCTTAGGCTCTGAAGTAAACATCCAAAAACTGTGCCCAAACTACACATCCTTCAGCATTGATAACAACCCTGTCAAGGTGATGTCTGTGGTAAAAACCCTGGGATTCTATCTGGACTCCTCCCTTACCCTCAAGAAACAGGTCAACTCCCTCGCCTCCTCCACCACCTACACCTGCAAACTTATCCGTGCAGCTAGACCATATCTCTTTAGTACTAGCTGCATCACTCTAGACAATGCCCTTATCATGTCTAGGTTAGATTACTGTAATGCCCTGTACTCTGGAACCAACAAATATATCACCAATAAACTTCAAAGACTACAGAACAATGCCTTAAGAGCAGCACTAAATATCCCGTACAGAGAGCACATCACTCATTTCAGGAAAGAGGTCAACTGGTTAAAAATAACGGATAGAATCCTACTTAAAATAGTATCCCTCACATCTAAATGTCTAAATAACCTAGCCCCTCCGTATCTCATGGGAAAAATCAACAGGAAAATGTCCTTGTGACCCACAAGATCGGCTAACACCTCTAAACTAGAGACTCCAAGGTTTAAACGCTCCACCGCGGGAGGATCCAGCTTTCCTGTCAAAGCTGCTCACTGCTGGAACAAACTACCACTTGAACTCAGAACGGAACAACCATACCCGAAGTTCAGGCACAAGATAATCAATTGGTTGCATGCCAAAAACATATAACATTTACGCTACCTCCTACCTAGCCACAACCTACCTTTGCCTAGACACCCTAAGTCATGCCCTCTGGTTACTTGCTTTTATATTTTCCTGTATATATCTGCTTTTTGCCCTTGTTTTATAGATATTTGATTGTACATAGTCTCACTTATATTTGCTCTCTCTTTCCACTGTGTTGTACATACTCATGCCAAACATTGTAACAAGCTTAAGTCTTCATGTAAACTGCTGTGCCTGGATACCCACGGGTTTGGTGCGCATTAACAAATAAACAAACAAACAAACAAACATGGTACAGCCAAATACCTACTCGAAGAAATAGAGCATATCTAGAGAAAATATTTTGGAAGTGAAAGTCACTTACAAAATTCAACAGCTTTACAACAGACTAGGGACAATTCTACAAATGGCAACCTTCTACTACGCACATCCAAAAAAGAAATACTAAGATTTAAAAGTACATCCGCTGAAGTATCAAACCATGTGTGTGTGTGTGTTGCCACAGAACCTTTTATAAAAGTAGCACAAAAACTGTAGACCTAACATACAAAATAGAAGACAATGAAGATTCCAAATGGTTTCAATTAGCTCACTACCTTATAACAGAAAACAAATACAAAACAAATGACCCCTTAAAACTTTGCAGTTACTGCACTGCAAAACTTGACAACAACCAAACTCCTTCACGTGCTATCACAAATAACTTGGAATTATTCCCACTACCAAAACCCTTGCAACAACTCAATTTATATGAGAGCATCATAATTCAAACAGTGCATCCATTTCAAGCAATAATATGCCTTCAACCAAAACAGCTAAATTACCTCCCTCAGAATTAGTGAAAGGCATTCTTGGCAAAGTAGTGTATTTACATTAGATCTAAAAGAACATGTACACACTCTAGGAGTGCAACGTCCGATAGTGCAATCTTTAATTATCTTAGTAAATGGTGTACCTACAAAAGACAAAAAAAAATTGGCAACATCTCCTAGACTTACATAAATTAGACAAGCCTTACAATAGCTAAAAAACAATAATGAATACTACAAAGAAATTAATATTGAAGAAAACCTGAGGGAAACCACTGAAATAATTCAAGAGTCACTAGAAATTGGTCCATTTGATGTTCTAGATCCTGCTACAGTATCCAATATTTTAGACCATTATACAATTCATCCAATACCCTCTAAAGACACCATAGATGATACACTAGAAATGTACCACATGTGACAAACCAAAGGATCACCAATCAGCATATGGGAAAAAAGTATAGAAGCACATGCTTTTCCTCTACTCTTTCCTACTGGGAAAGGAGGAAGGTACGATGATAGACCCACTCAGATATCAGCATCAGAATACCGCTCGTTACGATTGTATTCTGAAGATCCCAGATTTAGACAAAATGTGGAATACATATTCCACCTACTCTTTGAAAGTGAACTAGCAACTCTATGCTGCGGAGTTGCACACACATTGAAATCAGGTACCCATTTTCAAAATATGTCAGCTACGCAATCACTACAAAAAGTGCAAGAAAAAGATGAGGTTCTACAATCAAGCATTACAAATCTGTTAGCAAACATGCGTGATACTAAAGAGCACTGGTTCCGTCATCTCGGAGATGTACGTTGTATGATATGAAACCTTGGCCCACCCACTTGGTTTGTAACATTAAGTTGTGCAAAATATGCATGGGGAGATTTACATGATTTCCTATGCATATCCAAACGTAGATATACTAACACCTGGAGAACTTTGTTCTCTAGATCCTATTAATGTTTCAAGATATTTCCATCTTCGCTTCATTGCTATGCTACAGTTTATTTGTAATAAAACTGTTCTTCCCCTCGGAGAAGTGCAACACTTCTTTTAGAGAGAGGAATACCAAGCCAAAGGATCACCACATATCCACATGCTTTTATGGATTAAAGATGCTCCTAAAATTGGTCAAGACAGTGATGCCACGTTTTCTCAGTTTATCGAAAAATATGTCACTTGTGATATTCCTTCAGAAGCAACAAATAGTGATCTTCATGCACAAATTTTACAATTTCAAAATCACAAATGTGGGAAATATTGTCGTCGCAAATACAAAAACAAAGGGAAATACTACACCAAATGCCGTTTTGGTTTCCCTAGACCAGTTACAGCAACAGGTCAAGTAAAGAACGTCATGTCTTCAGTTAGACATAGGGCCTCATCACGGGTTTGGCGGTAATCCTTAAATGCGGCAGTAGCGCTATTATCACCAAATTGTGAAGGCAGCTTACTGAAACTTACCAAACGAAGCTTAATTAATCATATCAAATTGTCATTAAAAACTCAACATAAAGAACTATATTACATGTCCCTGCTACAACTTTTAAACCATGGGGAAAAGAAGAAGCGTTAATAGATATCTATGACTCCTATGAAGACGCTTTCAAAGCAAATGAAAGCACTATAACTGATGTAAACTTTACACAGTACAAAACAATGTTGCACAATGAACAGCAACACAAAGAAGAACTCCAGGCCCAACAAGGTAAGGACACTCCCGACAGTAGTCAACCTTCTGTAACAGGAATCCAAGAACCACTGGGACAGCCACTAATAGCAAATGAGGAAGAATTAGCTATGACAGAATTAGAAAACACCATGTGTCACAATGAAGAAGAAACAGAAGACTTAACTGTACTGCAATCAAAACTGAACAATGAGCAGCATAGCATTTTTCAAGAAGTAACACAAGAAATTGCACATGGTGTACACATGAAAATATAGAATATACCTGCCAAAATTACAAACCTATTCTACTGTACGTCAGTGGTCAAGCTGGTTCAGGCAAAACATTCTTAATCAAAATCATCAGAAAGTTCCTTCAACAAATGACAAACAACAAACTGTCAGCTGTTGTAACTGCCCCCACAGGTTTAGCTGCCTACAACAAAGGCAGTGTCACTTTATATCGATTACTACTACTTCCAGTAGAACACCAAAACAAATTAGAATATTACAAACTTTCTAGAGAAGCTGCAATGGAACTACACAGAGTGTTAACACAAATGAAAATGCTACCAATAGATGAAGTGAGCATGGTCTCCAACCTAATGTTGGCTTTGATTCACCTCGGATTACAAGAAGCGCTCATAACAAACTACAAAGAGCTCTCTGGAGGAAAACACATTTTTGTTTTCAGAGATCTTCTTCAATTGACACCAGTGAAAGGTGAAGCTATTTTTAAAACCTTAGGACACAAACTCTTCCTTAAAACTGTTGCCAGCATAGGAAATGTCAACCTTTGACAACATTTGCAGTACAGATAATTAACAGAAAACTATCACCAGTCTGCAGACCTCACATACGCCAACATTTTAAAAAGTATTAGAGTTGGTGTACTATCTCAAGAAGCACATGCAATTTTAAAAACACGGCACATCCATGCACTCTATGGACATACCTCATGTGCTACTGATGTCATGCACACAAAATTAGCACACAAAAATGTCAATTGTATGTCCTTGATGCCAACTCTTGCAAGCTGTTCCAAATTCAATGAAACAATGTTGACAAAAGAAATGCAACCAATAATTGAAATTTGCTCTACAGACCAAATGGACGTACATTATGACATTACCCATGTGTCAACACACAATACAGCTGGTTTGGAGAAAATATTAAAATTATCTTAAAACTGTAGAGTAATGCTTAAACGTTACCTTGACGTGGAGCAAGGACTAGTTAATGGAGCACTTGGTACAGTTGTTGGCTTTCAAACATACCCACGTAACAACAACATTCAGTTTGTCAATATTCTCTCTGACAAACTATCAGAAGTAAAAAGAATAGGACGCTCAACAGCTCGATTTCTTTTTTTCAAAGACATGTATGTATGCAGAGAACAATTTTCTCTAACTCTAGCATACGCAGTCACCATTCACAAATCACAAGGTCTTACCCTAGATAAAGCATTGATAGATATTGGGAACACAGTTTTTAAAGAAGGCATGATCTACGTAGCACTATCACGCTTACATACTCTTGACTGTCTATTTATAATCAACTTTGATGCAAGTAAAGTAAACACTGATATTCCTTGCATTTTAGAATACAATAGACTACGTTCACTATACACCCCCCATCTAAAAACCTATCCTGTTCCACAAAAAGCAAAACGTTGTAAAAGAAAACTACTTCAAACAGAAATGCAACAGGATCTGAAAATCCTTCAAAGAGAGTAAAAGCAGCCAATACTTCATCAATTACTACAACCAAAGAAGAAACTACTACTCAAAGTAACTCAGGTACTTCTTCAAAGAAGCAACACACACTCTGAAGAAATGACTTGGACACCGAACTATCTGGTCTATTCAAATTTTCAAATATAACTGGTGTAAATTGCAACACAAATGTAGCAATAAATATTCTATTCTAAATGCCACCAATTGTGGACAACATTTACTTACACAATACAGACCAATTGTGTTTGCAAATGTTAGTCCTTCATAGAAATGCAAGAAACAATCCTGACAACACATACATTGTTCATGGAATAGGACAAGAATTGGACTGCTGTGCTGGAATGGTGAAATTAACTATAAACTCACAAGACGATCCACAATAATTTCTAATGTACTTACTACAAGTACGGGAAAACAAAAACATACCTATAAATGAAATCTTCCAGGTTTCATACGCGTGGAAATATACATGCACTGTCTGCAACAATATTGCACATCTACACATCCCTAATGAATGCTTCATGTATGTATCCATATCTAACTGTGAATCTATACCATTTCAGCAACTTGTACAAAATGCAAACCATGGCAGATTATGTACTACCTGCAATTCAGATAATCGCTCCACCTTATAAATACAAACACATAGCAAATACATAATACTAATACTAAAGCCGGTCAAGTGGCACAGCGAGTAGAGCGCTCGCTTTGACACCCGTGCAGAGCCTGTTAACGCAGGTTCGAATCCCGGCGGGGCCAAACTCAGCCTTTCATCCTTCCGAGGTCGATAAATGAGCACCACACACCGTGGATAATAATAAGCAGCGCTCAGATACCTGAGGGTTTGTAGCGCTATATAAAAGCCTAATTATTATTATTATTATTATTATTATTATTCTACGTTACAATGCAGATGGCACCGAAAACAACTGCAAGCTGACTGGATTCACACATGGTCAAGTATCACTTGGTAAGAAAACCTTCTCAACAATAGGTATAATCTACCACACAGGAGCTACAGCCAATGCCGGTCACTACACTGAATATATAAAAAAGAATTGTGGATGGTTCGAATGTAATGATAGTACGATTACTCTAAAGCAGAGATTACCAGCAAATCTTATAAATGCTTATTTAATATTCTTAAAACCAAAATTTAATAACTAATCTGTACATAAACAATAATAACACTTCAATTAGAAAACTATAAACAGTTAGAATATGCCAACAGGTATCTAACTGCCCCAAGATTCTGCAACATCCAAACAGATAAATCAATACCACTAAATTCTAAGAAGAAATAAACAGTTAGAATACCCCAACAGGTACCTAACTGCCCCAAAATTTTGCAACAACCAAACAGATAAACCTACACCACTAAAATATAATAAGAAATAAACAGTTAGAATATGCCAACAGGTATCTAACTGCCCCAAAAATCTACAACAACCCAACAGATAGATGACTAACTTGGAAATATAAATAAAAAACTATAACCAGTTACAATACGCCAACAGATATCTAACTGCCCTAAGATTCTTCAACAACCAAACAGATAAATCAAGAAGAAATAAACAGTTAGAATACGCCAACGGGTATCTAACAATCTGCAACAAGCCAACAGAACATTAGCCAGAAACAACAAATAAACACTGAAAAGAAAGAAAGAAATGTATTGTACCATAACCAAAATGTTTTTTCTTTTTAAAATCCAGCATGGATTTTTTTCCCCACAGGCCCAATGATTTAAGAAACAAACACAGAAACTGAGCAAATTGCACAGTACAGTGGTTTGTAAACTACTAAATGTGAGGGTCAAAATAATGCAAAAATGCCTGTTATGCATTATGCGATAACTCATTACCTACACTAACATGATCTTTTATTTTATCACAGAAATTGAAAAAGAATATCTGCTCCAGTTACCCAAGTCATGATAAAATATATCCAACCACAAAAAATCAAACAGTAAGTATATTACCATCCAACTCACAAATACTGCTCCATAACAAAAACATTGAAGCAAACATCTTACCATACACCACAATTCTAAATGTTTACTTCCATGGATATCTTATATTGCAGTGCTTGTTACCAAACTCTACAATCTTAATTACATGACATTGCCAAAACGTAACATACAAACTATACAAATCAAACAGTACGCAAACTGTATACTTGTGGATATTTGATGTATATTTGATTCTATGGGTGTGTTATGCTGCTGTGGTTGTGGCCAGGGCCTAGAGTCTTGGGTGCATGGCCTACGGCCTACGGCCTTCAGCCATGCACCCAAGACTCGCGGCCTTGCATGCAAGACTCTAGGCCCAGGCCACAACCACCACAGCATAACACACGCATAGAATCAAACATTTTAATTATGCTATGTGGGCATTTTTTATGTCCGTGGACAGCCGTGGTGTCTGCGGACATGACAAACACATCAGGGGCGCCTGCCACCTAAACAAATACAGCATTTGACCCATCTCTTATTCCCTTACCCCCCGCAAGCGCTCTTACACACCTACACACTCCCCAAACTTTTTCCCCCAGTCGTTGCCGCACTGTCCGCGGATGTCCACGGATCAAAGATGGCAGAGACATCAAAACAATATGACGCACCTCATGCTTCATACCAGCCAAACAGCGGACACGTCGCACGATTAACCAATCAGTGTCCTGTCCGCAGAGCAAACAGGGGAGTGTGTCCGCTCGAATGGACATAGATATCACAAATATTTTGTCACCTACTTTTTGGTCATTTACTGGACGGATTTCCACCAAATTTACAAAAGTACGCTTTTGGGTTCAAGCCACTGCTCCTGCCGCGAATTTGGTGAAAATCGGTCCACGGGTTTGGGCTGTAGGCGTGAGCAAAGGTTTTTCCCCATTCACTCTATGGTAAAAAAGACATTTTGGGACCCCCCTATAACTTTGCACCCCCTCCACTGACCAAATCTCACCACATTTTTGAAAAAAATTCAGAGTGGGCCATATACTTTTTTGCTAAGTGTTCTTCCTATGGGATTAGCAACTTAACCATAACTACACGGCCACTACCGCGGACTGTGTAATATGCAAAGCACATACACGTAAGCGATATATAAATAACACCTCATTATCATTAATTAAAGTAAATATATTTTCTAGCACTTTTATTGGGCATTCCTTTATTTTGCACTGTTGTACTTTCAAGCCCCTCTTGAGAGCATAGTCTGACCTCGGCCCATGTTACCACAAAAGGCAAAGGCGTTTTAACGTGCCTGTTTCACTTTTATGACTGGTGTCACTCTTGTTTTGTAGAAGTATGTTGGCTGAGTAGGCGGTTTCGCCATTACTCAACCTTGTGGTTTTGCCGGGTAGAAGTTATTTTGTCACACTAATACTATGCAAATTTGCATTTACGCCATTGCAAAGTTTCCCAATTTATGCATCTGGTGTGCCTCAGTACATTGCATAAATCTGGTGCACAGTCTACGGATGTGGGAAAACGTGTGAACAAACATTAATTATCAACAGATTGGAAATCGTTATTTAAAATGCTATTTACATCTCTTGGAGCAGAGAATGCCCCGGGAGGGTAGAGAACTATTTAACTTTCTGCTATGTTCAATCTAGTTTTCAAGTAATGTGATCAAGTGCCTACCCACAAGGCTGATCACTCAGTGGGTGATATTTTACTCTTACCATCCCCAAAGGCTCACTCATTTACTTAGACCAACTCTGGTCTGACAGCTTCTTAATTATGAGCAAAAATAGCACGGTGACAACCTCTCCAACACAACACAGATAAAACTCATCAATATCATCTGGCCATGAAACATTTCAAAATAGATAACCCTTGAAACGTTTTATGCACATTTGAATAAACTAAAATAACACAAGATTGACTCATTTCCACAAACTCCCTTCAGAATCCAATCTAAGAAGTGGTGCAATGGACTTTATTGGCCACAGAATGTATCAGACTCAATATAAGAAGAGGTGAAACAAACTTTAACTCTATTGCCTCCAGTTGTATGAAACATATAAATCACAGTATAGAATATCTACGATACTTTTAAAGGAAATAACAATGATGAAAAGACAACACCGAATGCTGAAATGTAAGAAGCAAACATGTTATCTATGCCAGTAAACACTACATTGCAAAATACATAATAGCGGATATTGAATCCCTCTATACTGCAAAGAAAGTAGATATAAACCTTTGAAGCTGCAAACAATTTGGCAGAACTGTTTAAAATGTACTCTGGGCTGATTCACCCTGACCAAATCAAAAAATATTATCCTATCTTTCCAAACATTGCTAGACAGCCTAGCATTTTTTTCAAAAGACAACACATTCAAAACTGACATCAGTGCCCAACCAAGACTATCCATTAACCATTTGATGATCCCTGTAAGTGTTACAACCCCTGCATACATCACATTGGACTATTTATAAAAGATCACTGATATATATTTTAATTCAAATGCAGTCACATCCACCCTACAAACCTATCTCCTCATTGCAAACCTACCCTTTCTGGAGAAAGTGTGAGAACGTTCTGAAGGCATCTGTTTTCTATGGGTCTGCAATCCGTGGCACACCAAATGTTTAGGACTATGATCACTCACCATTGACTATAAAGCCTAGGGTTGATGATAATTGCAGTCCAAAACATCAGACTGGATTTAGACCATCCCAAGACAATTGACCAGTCATCATGGCAATCAAAAAGGATGTTATGATAGCACTGAGCAAAGATAATCTTCAGTGCTGATTTTACTGGAGCTTTCTAATACAACATTGTGGATCACACCATTGTCTTATTTTGCCTATAAAGTGGAGGACATGAGTGTATACTTCTTATCATGCCTGGGGTGTTATAATGACCTGTAACAACTTAATCAATGCTCACTCAAGCTATCTCCTTGTTCACCCCTTCTACTACTTCTCTCACCTTAACAAGCTCATACATTGTCTACGTGAACACTCTACAATTTAGGTCAATCTTCCGTCACCTCTACATGCCAAAACCATGTTGGAGACTCTCTATTCAACAGATTTCTCTCTTTAAAATTCTACTTCTCATATTTACAACTACGTATGGCCTTCCCGTCGCTCTCCCTACTCTTGACTGAACAGAAACTCAATCTCCAACATCTGACCAGCAAAGTGGCTTCTCATCATCCCCTACCTCTAACTGAGCAGGTCAACCCAACCCTGCTTGACCCCACTCCTAATTTCCAGTTGTAAAAATGTACATATTTTTAGTATGACCTGCCGTACTATACCCCTGCAGAGTACGCTAGATGTGTATCTGCTCCATGGTCCAAGTCACAGTTTATGTCCCATAACCGTACACATACACCAAATGCTTTGTCAAACTCAGATTTCAACATCCTATTGCAAAGACACTTTACCCAGTTAATTCCTCTGTCTCCAGTATTGCTTCCTTAGTGTGTTGTGTTTGTTCAGAATGACACCCTATATTCAATAAATAAAATTGCCTAGACCTACCAAATATTCAATGCAACTAGTCAACAACAAGGCAGGAAGACTGATCATGGGTCTCAACAAGGAGACCACACGAGCCTGACACTAGTATCTCTACATTGGTTACCCATCAAACACATCATTGTATTTAAAACACTTGGCACACATAGGGCCTATTCACAGAAGCTTTTTATAATGACAAAACCCCATTGGAAAACGCTCTGTGAATCAGGGCCTGAATCCACTGGTCCACTGTACTAAAATCCTAGATCAAATCTCCTCAGGCCGTCAACATTATGCAAATCCATATCAGCAAGCAAACACCAGCATTTCTGTGCAAACACACAAGAGAAAATGCGTTTCCAAATACAGCTCTGAATTTAAGACAGCAGGAAGATCTGCTAAAATTCAGAAAATAATAAAATCTTGAACTTCACAAACCTTCTTCAAATTGTATCAGTCAACATTTGCACTTAATTGTTTTGTTCTATTTTCTTCTTTTTGGTTGTCTGGTGTTACTTAGCAAGCCAACTATCAACTTAAATGCTCACAAACAGCTAAGCTTAAAATGTGTCAACATAAACCACAATGTACCACTAATTGTGACCGAAACAGTACCCTAATTCCTACATTTCAAACTTCCCATTTCACCTTTGAGAAACTTGTTGGCGGGAGTCATGTTACAGACCACTAATCCATTAACGTACATCAGAGCTTCTGAAGTTCAAACGATTAGTCATTACAGTACAACTTTAGAGATTGCCAAAATTACAGTTTACTGTTTGAGAACACGTTTAATATCTACCCCCACCAGAACTGAGGACCAGATGGTGTGGTGTCTTCTACTGTTGACATTTAACACGCAGTGCCGAATGTATGTACTGCAACTCCAGTTTATGTTGTGAAAAACATGGCGTTAACAGTGACCTAAAGAAAGCAGTAGGCGGGCAAACCCTGGGTTAACAATGGCCTATGTAGCACAGCAAGGGGAAGAACATTTTCATACTATGGAGATACTAAAACAGTGTGTTTCAAAAGTTAGTTTTTCTCAAAGGTAGTCCTTATTGCTTAGCCTAGAACTTGAAGTAACTACAAAAGGTGGCAACATGCCTCATGATACATGAAACATTCATTGAGGATATATAATAATCAGTTTCTCTCTGCAAAAAAGTACAACACTTGCAGTACCTGGTGTAATATCAACAAAGCATATTAAAAATTAGTCCTCGCCCCACTCTGATTGACAAGTCTATGTTCCTCTGATATTGTTAAGATCTAAGTTCCAGTCTTGACACAACTAACCACAAGTTCACCATAATTTGGCGTCCGGAAGCCGTTTCATGTAGGCATACAGGTCAGTGGCTTCCCGCCACTAAATTATGGTGATTTGCACAGCAGAGTGCAAATGTGCAGGGTAACGCGTGTTCGCTGCCTTTGTCCTGCAATTTTGCACAGGGACTTTTAAGTGATTAAATGAGTCCTCATCGGGGATCATTTTCATCAGAGCCGTAACGTAAATGCATGGCCCAAAAGCCTTGTGTAATGCTTTTATGCAATTCATCCTTGTCACAGCTCATGTTGTCCTATTTGTATGGTAGAGAGGAGGGGTGGAGCGAAACTTGTATTTCCACCTCTTTCCCTCTTCTCCGCCATACAAATGCCCCAGCAATCGAGCCAGCATGCATTTACATGCTGTCACAAAAGCTGGGGATCCTTATGGAGCCAGCCGCCTTCATGTGCCACCATAAAGCAGGCAGACTTCATAGGAATCCATTGTAAATGCTGCCTGGCATGTGTGAATGGCTGTCAGCTTTTACTGAATATGCACGGAGGTGTGCAAAAGTGCAGGGCAAAAGATATGTTGGCCTGCACATTTATATTGTACAATGCAAATTACCACAATTTGGTAACGAGTAGCCGCCTACGCGTATGTCTACACGTAACAGCACCCCGCTGCCAAATTACAGATATCTCTAAAATGAGCCCCGTTGTCATATGGAAAAGTAAATATGCATGCTCATTTTGGGATGTGTTGTTTACAGTAAATGCACATATCTATTACATCATAAGTCATCTTCAGATCACATTACACACTAGTACATCTTCTCTGTATAGCATGTGCTGCAGAGTACTCTGGTCTGAACACTTCATCTTTAGAGTATAGGGGCAGTCACCTTCTGATATGTTACACGATGCTGTATTATTCGTGGTGACACTTTCCTATTATTTGGAAGTAGAAAACATGCTAATGACACTTTTTTTTTGGAGGGCTGAGGAAGGTGTTGTTTTCTGTTTGAGGAGATAACCTTTCAAAGAAACATCAAGTTCTCACCACCATCTAAGACCTATTGCTTTTCAGTAAAGCTATGAAAACCATGGTATTCGTGTTTAATCAGCATGACGTGCTGATTTGTGTAGCATGGACATTAAAACTATCTGTGTGGAAAGATTACTATGCAAATATCCACTAAAATAGCATTGTAGAAAAGACAAAAGGATATGGCTACTATCCATCCAGGTGTCGTTGATAACATTCCAAATAAGAAAGGCATATTACTGTCATATGTTAAAGTGCAACATATGCTAACATAAACACTGCATGCACATTTAAGGGGGGTCCTAAGTATAATATTGCAAAGCTGTTTTGTCATCCTGCAATTGTGTACGGTGCAGTTGTATGGTGGATGCATAGTCTGTTCTACAAATATATTTCGTAACATCCCATTTGACCCCCACAAACCCTGGAGTTGATTCTGCTGCCTGGCTGCTATTACCTTACCCCTGACCTTGTGCCTCAAGCATGCTAGCACTATGAAGAGGAAGAGGACTGACAGGACCACATTATTGAGTTTTGAGTCATGTCAATCCAAGTAGGCCCAAGAATCCCATGTGATGTGTCACTTTTATTAAAAGCTGAATCTTGCAACTATACTGTGGATACAATTCTGCTTAAGAAGTGGAGTGTGGTCTCTTCACTGAACATGACTTTAATTGTGTAAAATAACGTGATGTATTTAAGGTATATAGTTACCGCCAAGACCTTGGGGGCAATTAATAATAGCCTTTCTGCAGTTTAGGGTCGATTAGCTACTAAGAAGCGAAAATCCATGAAAAAACAAACTACAACATACAATATCAACCCTGATATGTAACTTGTTTAAATGATAGAAAAACAAGCTTAGTGTTGAATGCAAATTGAAAGTACACCACTGATTACAATGAATTAAAGGAAACATCTGACAACTATAACGATTATATCTTGAGTGCCAAGAAATCATATTACACAAAACATTTTTTTCCACTGATACTTCTTCCAATGACATGTTTAATGTCATGGAAGAGCTTAAAACTACTAAGACACAGGGAGCAACATTCACTGGTGTTGTGTCATGAAATAGCAAGCTTTTTGAAGAGCAAACTTTCAAATCATAAAAGATGGAATTCCTGTAAAACATTCAGTGCAACACAACAATGAACGTTTCACACATTTCGATCCCGATGTCCTTTATCAAACTTGGAAATCTCTCATCTCTTGTCACAAGCCGGACTGTCTGGCTCTCCAAATGATCTATGGCAGGCAAAAACATTTCAAACCATCCATTTAGTTTCAAAACGCCTCCCTATCTGTATTTGACAATTGCGTCACTGTTTTGTATTCCATTGTCCCTCATTCATTAGAATATGTAAGGATGTGATCCAAAAGACCCTGTTTCCTTCTATTCAATCTCTAGGCTTCCCTTTCTTGGGAAACACGGTGAAGTTGCAGAGACAGCTCAACAGCTGAATCATGTGAAATCCTTGAATACCAGGATGTCAATCAAGCACAGTTGCGCCTGGATTAATCTTTGTGTCAGTGAGGAGCTCCATGCCAATGACATCAGGGGGACATTGATACTTGCAGTGTCAAAGTGCTAGTATTATTATATCTTTAAGCTGCTTTTGACACCATTGACAATATCATTTTCTTGTGTTGTCTTCAATTGTTTGGAATCATAAACTTGACACTTGTCTGGCTGCCTATCTTTCTATTCCGGAGAACACAATCCATGGCCATTGGGAAGTGTAATTGATGTACAGTGCAACTACATAACTGTTGTACACTGCCTCTGTACAAAACATTGCACACCTTTGACATTTGTGTTTATACCTCTGCTGATGGACACCCCATGCTTTTACATCTGGAGGGTGTGTGTGTGTGTGTGTGTGTGTGTGTGTGTGTGTGTGTGTGTGTGTGTGTGTGTGTGTGTGTGTGTGTGTGTGTGTGTGTGTGTGTGTGTGTGTGTGTGTGTGTGTGTGTGTGTGTGTGTGTGTGTGTGTGTGTGTGTGTGTGTGTGTGTGTGTGTGTGTGTGTGTGTGTGTGTGTGTGTGTGTGTGTGTGTGTGTGTGTGTGTGTGTGAGTTTGTGTTACTATCCTTGTGGGGACTTGGGTGTGTAAACATGCACACGCTGTGGGGACTTGATTTCACTGTGGGGACCTAAACCCAAGTCCCCACATGGTAATGCCTTCCAAATGACTTAAAACAACTTAAAAGACATCTGTGCCAATTTTTAGAACTTTTTAAAAAATGGCTTTGTGGGGACCTGTGTTTATTTTGGTGTGTTGATTTTTTACTCAGCTCTGCCCCCGCAGGGCAGGTGTGGTATTGCAGTCATCAACACACGGACAGGAATTTAAACACACTTGATAAATCAGATGCCCTACATGCTTAGGCAGCAGACAGCAGATTCATGGGAACCATTTATAAACAAATACAATTGTGTTTTAAATGGCCTGAACTCTGCGTTTAAATGTAAAATAATGAAATTAAGCTGTTTTTTGTGTATTTTGTATGTTTACAGAATTGTTTATAATTGATATGCAATGTAAATCTTTCCTCATTGATTGCACAACACACTTCCAGATTCATTTCAAGCATTGACTACTTTTGTAATAAACGAATCACAATATGACTTACTTTACTTTCTTATTTTTCTGTGATTTTGTTGAAGTCCCCATAGGGGTGGTGTGTGATGAAATTGAATTCTACACTGTCAAGACAACACATTATGTGCACGGATGTCATCTTGTCTATAGTCTGATATGTGAATTAATTGAATGTTGGCATCACATTTTGTCTGATTATTCAAAAAATATTCACAAAGTTGATGTTTAATTGATACTCATTTGGTTTCCTTACAAGTTGATCTCTAAGGGAAAAAGGTGGCAGTAATGGAATTAGCGCCACTTTGATCAATCTGCTGATATAAGGGTTATTGAAAATGGACACTAATTCCTCTGGTGAAATTAACCCAGAAGAAATGAGCGCTGGAGGAATAAGTAATGAAAACCAGTGATAATTCCCCCGGGGCTAAATCCTCCAGTGGAATTAGAGCTGGAAATAAAAATGCTAATTCCATCCTATCTTCAGGTAAAAATACCGAACGAAACACTGCCAAAAATAGTGGCCAATTCAACCAAAAATACCCAAATGGTGAAGGAAAATGCATTCAGGTGATGCAAATGAAGCCACAGATGCACCCAATTGGCCATACAAGGGTATGTGAATACGAATAGTATGTAATGATGCTGAAGTCCCAATAGAGCTGATATGATGGTACTGAGTCCACCAAAAGGATGGTGTGTGGTCATGTTGAGGTCTCCGTTGGGATGTTGTTTGATGACATAGAGGTCCTCACAGGGATGGTGTGTCATTGTATAGAAGGCCATATAAGAATAGTGTGTATTTATGCTCAAGGTCCCATAGAAATGGAATGCAATGATATTGAATCCTCCAACTGAATGGTGTGTGCTGATGTTGAGGTCCCCACAGGGTTGATATGTGATGATATTGAAGTCCTCACATGGATGGTGTGCGCTGATGGTGAGGTCCCCAAAGGTATGATATGTGATGATATTGAAGTCCTCACATGGATGGTGTGTGCTGATGGTGAGGTCCCCACAGGGATGATATGTGATGATATTG
Source organism: Ambystoma mexicanum (assembly GCF_040938575.1). Lineage (NCBI taxonomy): Eukaryota > Metazoa > Chordata > Amphibia > Caudata > Ambystomatidae > Ambystoma > Ambystoma mexicanum. The sequence continues at coordinate 1,191,151,014 of NC_090931.1, read as the reverse complement.
GAGTCCTCACATAGATGGTGTGTGCTGATGGTGAGGTCCCCACAGGCATGATATGTGATGATATTTAAGTCCTCAAATGGACAGTGTGTGCTGATGTTGAGTTCCCCACAGGGTTGATATGTGATGATATTGAAGTCCTCACATGGATGGTGTGCGCTGATGGTGAGGTCCCCAAAGGTATGATATGTGATGATATTGAAGTCCTCACATGGATGGTGTGTGTTGATGTTGAGGTACCCACAGGGTTGATATGTGGTGATATTGAAGTCCTCACGTGGATGGTGTGTGCTGATGGTGAGGTCCCCACAGGGTACACACAGTGGTGTGTGCTGATGTTGAGGTCCCCACAGGGTTGATATGTGATGATATTTAAGTCCTCAAATGGGTGGTGTGTGCTGATGTTGAGGTCCCCACAGGGTTGATATGTGATGATATTGAAGTCCTCACATGGATGGTGTGTGATGATGTTGAAGTCTCCTTAATGAAGATGTATTATGATATTAAACATTTTGTATGTGGGCTCTTTGACATTAAATGCCTTACAGATATGTAATGCTTCAAGGAAGTAAAAGAGAGGTTTTGTGAAGATGTTGAAATCATTTAAGAAAGTATTTATAGGCCTGAGTGTGTTTTATGTTAACATGAACTCATGTAATGGTAATGTTACATCATGCTCTGCTTAGTACATGGCCAAATCAGAAATTGAACGAAATCTCACCTGACAATGGGGGTGATTACGAGTTGGGCAGTATTCTGTCTGTAAATCCACTGGACTTACCGTTGTCACCACTTAGTTTGGCAGATTTACAGGTGGATTACACGTGGTGGTGGCGGAGTATGATCCCTTTTTTTCATTGGACTCTATGGGGCATTTTTGGCAGAATTACTGCCTAAGGGAGCAAGGGCTAAAGGTCAGTGTGAACAAGTGCCAGTTTTGCTGGACAAGCAGCAAATACAGCAGAAACATCATCTCTGCAGACATCATTCCTGTAGATCCCGCAAAGACGGAAGCCTTCCTCACCTGGTCAAGACCTCAGAACTTGAAGAAGTTACAGAGTTTCCTTTCTTTAACAGCTACTGGAGATTTGTTGTGGGATATGCCAACATCGTGCAACCGCTTGTGGACCTCATCAAAGGATACCTGCCTAACTAGAGGAGCGGCAGGACTACTCTGCAGACCATTTACACCATCCACATGAGCCCTTTGATGATAGGTGGACCGACTAATGCCAGGAGGCATTCAAGGAGCTGAGGCAGATCCTCACTACTTGAGCTCCTCGAATACTCAAACCAATTCTGGGCTACACAGATCCTCAGTTGCCTTGCATCTTGCACATTGATGCAAGTCTTCCACCTGGTGATTGTGTTTTGATCCACAGCCTGGAAAAAGAGTGGACAGAACAAGCTGAGTAACAAGTGGGAGTCTCAACCATTCAACATTGAGCATCAATTAGTAGTGCTGCCTGTCTACTGACTATGGGTATGAGGACAGCCAAGAAACATCAAGACCTTGCAATGGAACCATCTGCTCCAAGTCCAGGATGAGTTTGAGCTGACACTGGCAGTGAGAGAAGAGGACGTGAACCCGACTCTGAGAGTGTTCTTTCGAGACTAATCCTGATCCCATTGCTCCTGGTAAATTGGATGTGGCAGGTTACCCTTACCCATTCCTCCACTGGAATATAGGGAGCCTGACTTGGTACAGGGTTGATCGCTGGGTCAGGAATAAACCCTAGATGAGGCCCCGGCTGATCTTCATCCTGCAACCAGGGAGAGCACGACTGTCATGAAACTAACATAGGATTCACCGGGGGTCCAATGTGAGTTTCCCATTGCCTGATCCAAAGTTTTCCATTCTTTCTTCTTTAGTGCAGGTGCCTGCGAGTTCAGGGATACTTTGGCAGGGCGCAGGGCATGAGAGGGGGTTGGGGGTAACAGGAGAGAGACACGGGGCATGAGCGAGGGGTGGGGGGCAACAGCAGGGAGACACGGGGCATGACCGGGGGTGCGGGGCAACAGGAGAGAGACACAGGGCATGAGCAGGGGGTGGGGGGGTAACAGGAGAGAGACACGGGGCATGAGTGGGGGGTTGGGGGTAACAGGAGAGAGACACGGGGAATGAGAGGGGGGTGAGGGGTAACAGGAGAGAGACACGGAGCATGAGCGGGGGGTGGGGGGCAACAGGAGAGAGACACGGGGCATGAGAGGGGGGTGGGGGTAACAGGAGAGAGACACGTGGCATAAGCGGGGGGTGGGGGTAACATCAGGGAGACACGGGGCATGATCGGGGATGGGGGGCAACAGGACAGAGATACGGGGCATGAGAGGGGGGTGGGGGTAACAGGAGAGAGACACGTGGCATGAGCGGGGAGTGGGGGTAACATCAGGGAGACACGGGGCATGACCAGGGGTGGGGGGCAACAGCAGGGAGACACGGGGCATGAGCGGGGGTGGGGGGAACACGAGGGAGACACGGGCATGAGAGGGGGGTGGGAGGTAACAGGAGACAGACACGGGGCATGAGCGGGGGGTTGGGAGCAACAGCAGAGAGACATGGGGCATGACTGGGGGTGGGGGGCAACAGAAGGGAGACACAGGGCATGACCGGGGGGTGGGAGGAAACATGAGAGAGACACAGGGCATGAGAGGGGGATGAGGGGTAACAGGAGAGAGACACGGGGCACGAGAGGGGGGTAACAGCAGAGAGACACGGGGCATGAGCGGGGGTTGGGGGGCAACAGGAGGGAGACACGGGGCATGAGAGGGGGGTGGGGGGTTAACAGGAGAGACATGGGGCATGAGTGGGGGTTGGGGGCAACAGCAGGGAGACACGGGGCATGACCGGGGTGTGAGGGGCAACAGGTGAGAGACACAGGGCATGAGAGGGGGTGGGGGTAACAGGAGAGAGACACGGAGCATGAGCGGGGGGTGGGGGGTAACAGGAGAGAGACACGGAGCATGAGCGGGGGTGGGGGGTAACAGGAGACAGACACGGGGCATGAGTGGGGGTGGGGGCAACAGCAGGGAGACACAGGGCATGAGCGGGGGGAAAACGAGGGAGACACGGGGCATGAGAGGGGGGTGGGGGTAACAGAAGAGAGACACGGGACATGAGTGGGGGGTGGGGGGCAACGGGAGGGAGACGCAGGGCTTGACGGGGGTGGGGGGCAGCAGGAGAGAGACACGGGGCAAGAGAGGGGGGTGGGGGGCAAACAGGAGAGAGACACGGGGCATGAGCGGGAGTGGGGGGCAACATGAGAGAGACACGGGGCAGGAGCGGGGTGGGGGGCAAGAGCAGAGAGACACGGGGCATGAGCGGGGGGTGGGGGGTAACAGGAGAGACATGAGGCATAAGCGAGGGGTGGGGGAACAGGAGAGAGACACGGGGCATGAACGGGGGTGGGGGGCAACAGCAGGGAGACAGGGGGCATGACCAGGGTGGTGGGGGGCAACAGGAGAGAGACACGGGGCATGAGAGGGGGGTGGGGGGTAACAGGAGAGAGACACAGGGCATGAGAGGGGGGTGGTGGGGTAACAGGAGAGAGACACGGGGCATGAGCGGGGGTGGGGGGCAACAGCAGGGAGACACGGGGCATGAGCAGAGGGTGGGGGGCAACAGCAGGGAGACACGGGGCATGAGCGGGGGGTGGGGGGAACACGAGGGATACACGGGGCATGAGCGGGGGGTCGGGGTTAACAGGAGAGAGACACGGGGCATGACCGGGGGGTGGGGGGTAACAGGAGAGAGACATGGGGCATGAGAGGGGGGTGGGGGGTAACAGGAGAGAGACACGGGGCATGAGCAGGGGGTAGGGGTAAGAGGAGAGAGACTCGGGGCATGAGCGGGGGTGGGGGGCAACAGCAGGGAGACACGGGGCATGACCGGGGGTGGGGGTCAACAGGAGAGAGACACGGTGCATGAGAGGGGGGTGGGGGTAACAGGAGAGAGAAAAGGGGCATGAGCGAGGGTGGGGGGCAACATGAGAGAGACACAGGGCATGAGCGGGGGTGGGGGGCAACAGCAGGGAGACACGGGCCACGAGCGGGGGTGGGGGGAACACGAGGGAGACACGGGGCATGAGAGGGGGTGGGAGGTAACAGGAGAGAGACACGGGGCATGAGCGGGGGGTTGGGGGCAACAGCAGGGAGACACGGGGCATGACTGGGGGGTGGGGGGCAACAGGAGAGAGACACGGGGCATGAGCGGGGGGTGGGGAGTAACAGGAGAGACATGAGGCATAAGCGAGGGGTGGGGGAACAGGAGAGAGACACGGGGCATGAGCGGGGTGTTGGGGCAACAGCAGGGAGACACGGGGCATGACCGGGGTGGTGGGGGGCAACAGGAGAGAGACACGGGCATGAGAGGGGGGTGGGGGGTAACAGGAGAGAGACACGGGGCATGAGCGGGGGTGGGGGGCAACAGCAGGGAGACACGGGGCATGAGCGGAGGGTGGGGGGCAACAGCAGGGAGATACGGGGCATGAGCGGGGGGTGGGGGAACACGAGGGAGACACGGGGCATGAGCGGGGGGTCGGAGTTAACAGGAGAGAGACATGGGGCATGAGCGGGGGGTAGGGGGCAACAGGAGAGAGACACGGGGCATGAGCGGGCAGTGGGGGGCAACAGCAGGGAGACACGGGGCATGACCAGGGGGTAGGGGGCAACATGAGAGAGACACGGGGCATGAGGGGGTGTGGGGGGTAACAGGAGAGAGACACGGGGCATGAGCGGGGGTATGGGTAACAGGAGAGAGACTCGGGCATGAGCGGGGGTGGGGGGCAACAGCAGGGAGACACGGAGCATGACCGGGGGTGGGGGTCAACAGGAGGGAGACACGGGGCATGACCGGGGGGTGGGGGCGACACGAGAGAGACACGGGACATGAGTGAGGGGTGGGGGGTAACAGGAGACAGACACGGGGCATGAGCGGGGGTGGGAGGCAACAGCAGGGAGACACGGGGCATGAGTGGGGGGAAAACGAGGGAGACACGGGGCATGAGCGGGGGGTGGGGGGTAACAGAAGAGAGACACGGGACATGAGCGGAGGGCAAAAGGAGGGAGACACAGGGCATGACCGGGGGGTGGGGGGCAACAGGGAGACACAGGGCATGGCTGGGGGGTCGGGGCAACAGGAGAGGGACTCAGGGCTTGACCTTGGGGTGGGGGGCAACAGGAGAGAGACACGGGGCATGAGAGGGGTGGGGGTAACAGGAGAGAGACAGGGGGCATAAGCAAGGGGTGGGGGAACAGGAGAGAGACACGGGGCATGAGCGGGGTGTTGGGGCAACAGCAGGGAGACACGGGGCATGACCGGGGTGGTGGGGGGCAACAGGAGAGAGACACGGGGCATGAGAGGGGGGTGGGGGGTAACAGGAGAGAGACACGGGGCATGAGCGGGGGTGGGGGGCAACAGCAGGGAGACACGGGGCATGAGCGGAGGGTGGGGGAACACGAGGGAGACACGGGGCATGAGCGGGGGGTCGGAGTTAACAGGAGAGAGACATGGGGCATGAGCGGGGGGTAGGGGGCAACAGGAGAGAGACACGGGGCATGAGCGGGCAGTGGGGGGCAACAGCAGGGAGACACGGGGCATGACCAGGGGGTGGGGGGCAACAGGAGAGAGACACGGGGCATGAGGGGGTGTGGGGGGTAACAGGAGAGAGACACGGGGCATGAGCGGGGGTATGGGTAACAGGAGAGAGACTCGGGGCATGAGCGGGGGTGGGGGGCAACAGCAGGGAGACACGGAGCATGACCGGGGGTGGGGGTCAACAGGAGGGAGACACGGGGCATGACCGGGGGGTGGGGGCGACACGAGAGAGACACGGGACATGAGTGAGGGGTGGGGGGTAACAGGAGACAGACACGGGGCATGAGCGGGGGTGGGAGGCAACAGCAGGGAGACACGGGGCATGAGTGGGGGGAAAACGAGGGAGACACGGGGCATGAGCGGGGGGTGGGGGGTAACAGAAGAGAGACACGGGACATGAGCGGAGGGCAAAAGGAGGGAGACACAGGGCATGACCGGGGGGTGGGGGGCAACAGGGAGACACAGGGCATGGCTGGGGGGTCGGGGCAACAGGAGAGGGACTCAGGGCTTGACCTTCGGGTGGGGGGCAACAGGAGAGAGACACGGGGCATGAGAGGGGTGGGGGTAACAGGAGAGAGACAGGGGGCATGAGCGGGGGGTGGGGGGCAGCAGCAGGGAGACACGGGGCATGACCGGGGGTGGGGGTCAACAGGAGAGAGACACGGGGCATGAGAGGGGGGTGGGGGTAACAGGAGAGAGAAAAGGGGCATGAGCGAGGGTGGGGGGCAACATGAGAGAGACACAAAGCATGAGCGGGGGTGGGGGGCAACAGCAGGGAGACACGGGGCACGAGCGGGGGTGGGGGGAACACGAGGGAGACACTGGGCATGAGAGGGGGTGGGAGGTAACAGGAGAGAGACACGGGGCATGAGCGAGGGGTTGGGGGCAACAGCAGGGAGACACGGGGCATGACTGGGGGTGGGGGGCAACAGGAGAGAGACACGGGGTATGAGCGGGGGGTGGTGAGTAACAGGAGAGACATGAGGCATAAGCGAGGGGTGGGGGAACAGGAGAGAGACACGGGGCATGAGCGGGGTGTTGGGGCAACAGCAGGGAGACACGGGGCATGACCGGGGTGGTGGGGGGCAACAGGAGAGAGACATGGGGCATGAGAGGGGGTGGGGGGTAACAGGAGAGAGACACGGGGCATGAGCGGGGGTGGGGGCAACAGCAGGGAGACACGGGGCATGAGCGGAGGGTGGGGGCAACAGCAGGGAGATACGGGGCATGAGCGGGCGGTGGGGGAACACGAGGGAGACACGGGGCATGAGCGGGGGGTCGGAGTTAACAGGAGAGAGACATGGGGCATGAGCGGGCGGTAGGGGGCAACAGGATAGAAACACGGGGCATGAGCGGGCAGTGGGGGGCAACAGCAGGGAGACACGGGGCATGACCAGGGGGTGGGGGGCAACAGGAGAGAGACACGGGGCATGAGGGGGTGTGGGGGGTAACAGGAGAGAGACACGGGGCCTGAGCGGGGGTATGGGTAACAGGAGAGAGACTCGGGGCATGAGCGGGGGGTGGGGGGCAACAGCAGGGAGACACGGAGCATGACCGGGGGTGGGGGTCAACAGGAGAGAGACACGGGGCATGAGAGGGGGATGGGGGTAACAGGAGAGAGACACGGGGCATGAGCGATGGTGGGGGGCAACATGAGAGAGACACAGGGCATGAGCGGGGGTGGGGGGCAACAGCAGGGAGACACGGGGCATGAGCGGGGGGAACACGAGGGAGACACGGGGCATGAGAGGGGGGTGGGAGGTAACAGGAGACAGACACGGGGCATGAGCGGGGGGTTGGGAGCAACAGCAGAGAGACAACGGGCATGACTGGGGGTGGGGGGCAACAGAAGGGAGACACGGGGAATGACCGGGGGGTGGGAGGTAACATGAGAGAGACACGGGGCATGAGAGGGGGATGAGGGGTAACAGGAGAGAGACACGGGGCACGAGAGGGGGGTGGGGGTAACAGCAGAGAGACACGGGGCATGAGCGGGAGTTGGGGGGCAACAGGAGGGAGACACGGGGCATGACCGGGGGGTGGGGGCGACACGAGAGAGACACGGGACATGAGTGAGGGGTGGGGGGTAACAGGAGACAGACACGGGGCATGAGCGGGGGTGGGAGGCAACAGCAGGGAGACACGGGGCATGAGTGGGGGGAAAACGAGGGAGGCACGGGGCATGAGCGGGGGGTGGGGGGTAACAGAAGAGAGACACGGGACCTTAGTTGGGGGCAAAAGGAGGGAGACACAGGGCATGACCGGGAGGTGGGGGGCAACAGGGAGACACAGGGCATGGCTGGGGGGTCGGGGCAACAGGAGAGGGACTCAGGGCTTGACCTTGGGGTGGGGGGCAACACGGGGCATGAGAGGGGTGGGGGGTAACAGGAGAGAGACAGGGGGCATGAGCGGGGTCGGGGGCAACAGCAGGGAGACACGGGGCATGAGCGGGGGGAGGGGGGAACACAAGGGGAGACACGGGGACTGAGCAGGGGTGTGGGGGTAACAGGAGAGAGACACGGGGTTGTGAGGGGCAACAGCAGGGAGACACGGGGCATGAGTGGAGGTGGGGGGTGACAGGAGAGACACGAGGCATGAACGGGGGGTGGGGGGCAACAGCAGGGAGACACGGGGCATGACTGGGGGTGGGGGGTAAAAGGAAAGAGACACAGGGCATGAGAGGGGGGCGGGGGGGTAACAAGAGAGAGACACAGGGCATGAGTGGGGGTGGGAGGCAACAGCAGGGAGACAAGGGGAATGAGCAGGGGGTGGGGGTTAACAGGAGAGACACACGGGGCCTGAGCGGGGTGGGGAGCAACAGGAGGGAGACACAGGGCATGACCGGGGGGTGGGGGGCAACAGGGAGACACAGGGCATGGTTGGGGCGGTCGGGGCAACAGGAGAGGGACTCAGGGCTTGACCTTGGGGTGGGGGGCAATAGGAGAGAGACACGGGGCATGAAAGGGGGGTGGGGGGGTAACAGGAGAGAGACAGGGGGCATGAGCGGGGGTCGGGGGCAACAGCAGGGAGACACGGGGCATGAGCGGGGGGTGGGGGGAACACAAGGGAGACACGGGGCATGAGCAGGGGTGTGGGGGTAACAGGAGAGAGACACGGGGCATGAACGGGTTGTGAGGGGCAACAGCAGGGAGACACGGGGCATGAGTGGGGTGGGGGGTAACAGGAGAGACACGAGGCATGAACGGGGGGTGGGGGGCAACAACAGGGAGACACGGGGCATGACTGGGGGGTGGGGGGTAAAAGGAAAGAGACACAGGGCATGAGAGGGGGGTGGGGGGGTAACAAGAGAGAGACACGGGGCATGAGTGAGGGGTGGGGGGCAACAGCAGGGAGACACGGGCATGAGTGGAGGGTGGGAGGCAACAGCAGGGAGACACGGGGCATGATCAGGGGGGTGGGGGTTAACAGGAGAGAGACACGGGGCATGAGCGGGGTTGGGGGGCAACAGCAGGAAGACACGGGCATGAGCGGGGGTGGGGGGCAACAGGAGAGAGACACGGGGCATGAGCGGGGTTGGGGGGCAACAGCAGGAAGACATGGGGCATGAGCGGGGGGTGGGGGGAACAGGAGAGAGACACGGGGCATGAGCGGGGGTGGGGGGTAACAGGAGAGAGACACGGGGAATGAAAGGGGGGTGGGGGGTTAACAGGAGAGAGACACGGGGCATGAGTGGGGTTGAGGGTAACAGGAGAGAGACTCGGGCATGAGCAGGGGGTGGGGGGCAACAGCAGGGAGAGACGGGGCATGACCGGGGGTGGGGGGGCAACATGAGAGAGACACTGGGCATGAGAGGGGGGTGAGGGTAACAGGAGAGAGACACGGGGCATGAGCCGGGGGTGGGGGGCAACATGAGAGAGACACGGGGCATGAGCGGGGTGTGGGGGCAACAGCAGGGAGACACGGGGCATGAGGGGGGGTGGGGGGAACACGAGGGAGACACGGGGCATGAGCGGGGGGTCGGAGTTATCAGGAGAGAGACATGGGGCATGAGCGGGGGGTAGGGGGCAACAGGAGAGAGACACGGGGCATGAGCGGGCAGTGGGGGGCAACAGCAGGGAGACACGGGGCATGACCAGGGGTGGGGGCAACAGGAGAGAGACACGGGGCATGAGGGGGGTGGGGGGTAACAGGAGAGAGACACGGGGCATGAGCGGGGGTATGGGTAACAGGAGAGAGACTCGGGGCATGAGCGGGGGGGTGGGGGGCAACAGCAGGGAGACACGGAGCATGACCGGGGGGTGGGGGTCAACAGGAGAGAGACACGGGGCATGAGAGGGGGGTGGGGGTAACAGGAGAGAGACACGGGGCATGAGCGAGGGTGGGAGGCAACATGAGAGAGACACAGGGCAAGAGCGGGTGTGGGGGGCAACAGCAGGGAGACACGGGGCATGAGCGGGGGTGGGGGGAACACGAGGGAGACACGGGGCATGAGAGGGGGGTGGGAGGTAACAGGAGACAGACACGGGGCATGAGCGGGGGGTTGGGAGCAATATCAGGGAGACATGGGGCATGACTGGGGGGTGGGGGGCAACAGAAGGGAGACACGGGGCATGACCGGGGGGTAGGAGGTAACATGAGAGAGACACGGGGCATGAGAGGGGGGTGAGGGGTAACAGGAGAGAGACACAGGGCACGAGAGGGGGGTGGGGGTAACAGCAGAGAGACACGGGGCATGAGCAGGGGTTGGGGGCAACAGGAGGGAGACACGGGGCATGACCGGGGGGTGGGGGCGACACGAGAGAGACACGGGGCATGAGTGAGGGGTGGGGGGTAACAGGAGACAGACACGGGGCATGAGCGGGGGTGGGAGGCAACAGCAGGGAGACACGGGGCATGAGTGGGGGGAAAACGAGGGAGACACGGGGCATGAGCGGGGGGTGGGGGGGTAACAGAAGAGAGACACGGGACATGAGCGGGGGTGGGGGGCAAAAGGAGGGCGACACAGGGCATGACCGGGGGGTGGGGGACAACAGGGAGACACAGGGCATGGCTGGGGGGTCGGGGCAACAGGAGAGGGACTCAGGCCTTGACCTTGGGGTGGGGGGCAACAGGAGGGAGACACGGGGCATGAGAGGGGGGCGGGGGGTAACAGGAGAGAGACAGGGGGCATGAGCGGGGGACGGGGGCAACAGCAGGGAGACACGGGGCATGAGCGGGGGGTGGGGAACACAAGGGAGACACGGGGCATGGGCAGGGGTGTGGGGGTAACAGGAGAGAGACACGGGGCATGAGCGGGTTGTGAGGGGCAACAGCAGGGAGACACGGGGCATGAGTGGGGTGGGGGGGTAACAGGAGAGACACGAGGCATGAACGGGGGTGGGGGGCAACAGCAGGGAGACACGGGGCATGACTGGGGGGTGGGGGGTAAAAGGAAAGAGACACAGGGCATGAGAGGGGGGCAGGGGGGTAACAAGAGAGAGACACGGGGCATGAGTGGGGGGTGGGGGGGCAACAGCAGGGAGACGCGGGCATGAGTGGGGGGTGGAGGCAACAGCAGGGAGACACGGGGCAAGAGCAGGGGGTGGGGGTTAACAGGAGAGAGACACGGGGCCTGAGCGGGGGTGGGGGGCAACAGGAGGGAGACACAGGGCATGACCGGGGGTTGGGGGGCAACAGGGAGACACAGGGCATGGCTGGGGGGGTCGGGGCAACAGGAGAGGGACTCAGGGCTTGACCTTGGGGTGGGGGGTAACAGGAGAGAGACAGGGGGCATGAGCGGGGGTCGGGGGCAACAGCAGGGAGACACGGGACATGAGCGGGGGGTGGGGGGAACACAAGGGAGACACGGGGCATGAGCAGGGGTGTGGGGGTAACAGGAGAGAGACACGGGGCATGAGCGGGTTGTGAGGGGCAACAGCAGGGAGACACGGGGCATGAGTGGGGGTGGGGGGTAACAGGAGAGACACGAGGCATGAACGGGGGGTGGGGGGCAACAGCAGGGAGACACGGGGCATGACTGGGGGGTGGGGGGTAAAAGGAAAGAGACACAGGGCATGAGAGGGGGGTGGGGGGTAACAAGAGAGAGACACGGGGCATGAGTGGGGGGTGGGGGGGCAATAGCAGGGAGACACGGGCATGAGTGGGGGGTGGGAGGCAACAGCAGGGAGACACGGGGCATGAGCAGGGGGTGGGGGTTAACAGGAGAGAGACATGGGGCATGAGCGGGGGTAGGGGGCAACAGCAGGAAGACATGGGGCATGAGCGGGGGTGGGGGGCAACAGGAGAGAGACACGGGGCATGAGCGGGGCGTGGGGGTAACAGGAGAGAGACACGGGGAATGAAAGGGGGGTGGGGGGTTAACAGGAGAGAGACACGGGGCATGAGCGGGGTTGAGGGTAACAGGAGAGAGACTCGGGCATGAGCAGGGGGTGGGGGGCAACAGCAGGGAGAGACGGGGCATGACCGGGGGTGGGGGGCAACATGAGAGAGACACTGGGCATGAGAGTAGGGTCAGGGTAACAGGAGAGAGACACGGGGCATGAGCCGGGGGTGGGGGGCAACATGAGAGAGACACGGGGCATGAGCGGCGGGTGGGGGGCAACAGCAGGGAGACACGGGGCATGAGCGGGGGTGGGGGGAACACGAGGGAGACACAGGGCATGAGAGGGGGTGGGGGCAACAGCAGGGAGACATGTGGCATGAGCGGAGGGTGGGGGGCAACAGCAGGGAGACACGAGGCATGAGCGGGGGGTGGGGGGAACAAGAGGGAGACACGGGGCATGAGCGGGGGTGGGGGTTAACAGGAGAGAGACACGGGGCGTGAGCAGGGGGTGGGGGGCAACAGGAGAGAGACACGGGGCATGAGCGGGGGTTGGGGGGCAACAGCAGGAAGACACGGGGCATGACCGGGGGGTGGGGCAACAGGAGAGAGACACGGGGCATGAAAGGGGGGTGGGGAGTAACAGGAGAGAGACACAGGGCATGAGCAGAGGGTGGGGGGCAACAGCAGGGAGACACGGGGCATGACCGGGGGGGTGGGGGGCAACATGAGAGAGACACGGGGCATGAGCAGAGGATAGGGGAAACAGGAGAGAGACACGGGGCATGAGAGGGGGTGGGGGTAACAGGAGAGAGACACGGGGCATGAGCGGGGGGTGGGGGGCAACAGGAGGGAGACACGGGGCATGACCGGGGGGTGGGGGCGACACGAGAGAGACACGGGACATGAGTGAGGGGTGGGGGGTAACAGGAGACAGACACGGGGCATGAGCGGGGGTGGGAGGCAACAGCAGGGAGACACGGGGCATGAGTGGGGGGAAAACGAGGGAGGCACGGGGCATGAGCGGGGGGTGGGGGGTAACAGAAGAGAGACACGGGACATGAGCGGGGGGCAAAAGGAGGGAGACACAGGGCATGACCGGGAGGTGGGGGGCAACAGGGAGACACAGGGCATGGCTGGGGGGTCGGGGCAACAGGAGAGGGACTCAGGGCTTGACCTTGGGGTGGGGGGCAACACGGGGCATGAGAGGGGTGGGGGTAACAGGAGAGAGACAGGGGGCATGAGCGGGGGTCGGGGGCAACAGCAGGGAGACATGGGGCATGAGCGGGGGGAGGGGGAACACAAGGGAGACACGGGGACTGAGCAGGGGTGTGGGGGTAACAGGAGAGAGACACGGGGTTGTGAGGGGCAACAGCAGGGAGACACGGGGCATGAGTGGAGGTGGGGGGTGACAGGAGAGACACGAGGCATGAACGGGGGGTGGGGGGCAACAGCAGGGAGACACGGGGCATGACTGGGGGTGGGGGGTAAAAGGAAAGAGACACAGGGCATGAGAGGGGGGCGGGGGGGTAACAAGAGAGAGACACAGGGCATGAGTGGGGGGTGGGAGGCAACAGCAGGGAGACAAGGGGAATGAGCAGGGGGTGGGGGTTAACAGGAGAGACACACGGGGCCTGAGCGGGGGTGGGGAGCAACAGGAGGGAGACACAGGGCATGACCGGGGGGTGGGGGTCAACAGGGAGACACAGGGCATGGTTGGGGCGGTCGGGGCAACAGGAGAGGGACTCAGGGCTTGACCTTGGGGTGGGGGGCAATAGGAGAGAGACACGGGGCATGAAAGGGGGGTGGGGGGTAACAGGAGAGAGACAGGGGGCATGAGCGGGGGTCGGGGGCAACAGCAGGGAGACACGGGGCATGAGCGGGGGGTGGGCGGAACACAAGGGAGACACGGGGCATGAGCAGGGGTGTGGGGGTAACAGGAGAGAGACACGGGGCATGAACGGGTTGTGAGGGGCAACAGCAGGGAGACACGGGGCATGAGTGGGGGTGGGGGGTAACAGGAGAGACACGAGGCATGAACGGGGGGTGGGGGGCAACAACAGGGAGACACGGGGCATGACTGGGGGGTGGGGGGTAAAAGGAAAGAGACACAGGGCATGAGAGGGGGGTGGGGGGGTAACAAGAGAGAGACACGGGGCATGAGTGAGGGGTGGGGGGCAACAGCAGGGAGACACGGGCATGAGTGGAGGGTGGGAGGCAACAGCAGGGAGACACGGGGCATGATCAGGGGGTGGGGGTTAACAGGAGAGAGACACGGGGCATGAGCGGGGTTGGGGGGCAACAGCAGGAAGACACGGGGCATGATCAGGGGGTGGGGGTTAACAGGAGAGAGACACGGGGCATGAGCGGGGTTGGGGGGCAACAGCAGGGAGACACGGAGCATGACCGGGGGTGGGGGTCAACAGGAGAGAGACACGGGGCATGAGAGGGGGGTGGGGGTAACAGGAGAGAGACACGGGGCATGAGCGAGGGTGGGGGGCAACATGAGAGAGACACAGGGCAAGAGCGGGTGTGGGGGGCAACAGCAGGGAGACACGGGGCATGAGCGGGGGTGGGGGGAACACGAGGGAGACACGGGGCATGAGAGGGGGTGGGAGGTAACAGGAGACAGACACGGGGCATGAGCGGGGGGTTGGGAGCAATAGCAGGGAGACATGGGGCATGACTGGGGGTGGGGGGCAACAGAAGGGAGACACGGGGCATGACCGGGGGGTAGGAGGTAACATGAGAGAGACACGGGGCATGAGAGGGGGGTGAGGGGTAACAGGAGAGAGACACAGGGCACGAGAGGGGGGTGGGGGTAACAGCAGAGAGACACGGGGCATGAGCAGGGGTTGGGGGCAACAGGAGGGAGACACGGGGCATGACCGGGGGGTGGGGGCGACACGAGAGAGACACGGGGCATGAGTGAGGGGTGGGGGGTAACAGGAGACAGACACGGGGCATGAGCGGGGGTGGGAGGCAACAGCAGGGAGACACGGGGCATGAGTGGGGGGAAAACGAGGGAGACACGGGGCATGAGCGGGGGGTGGGGGGTAACAGAAGAGAGACACGGGACATGAGCGGGGGTGGGGGGCAAAAGGAGGGCGACACAGGGCATGACCGGGGGGTGGGGGACAACAGGGAGACACAGGGCATGGCTGGGGGGTCGGGGCAACAGGAGAGGGACTCAGGCCTTGACCTTGGGGTGGGGGGCAACAGGAGGGAGACACGGGGCATGAGAGGGGGGCGGGGGGTAACAGGAGAGAGACAGGGGGCATGAGCGGGGGACGGGGGCAACAGCAGGGAGACACGGGGCATGAGCGGGGGGTGGGGAACACAAGGGAGACACGGGGCATGAGCAGGGGTGTGGGGGTAACAGGAGAGAGACACGGGGCATGAGCGGGTTGTGAGGGGCAACAGCAGGGAGACACGGGGCATGAGTGGGGTGGGGGGTAACAGGAGAGACACGAGGCATGAACGGGGGGTGGGGGGCAACAGCAGGGAGACACGGGGCATGACTGGGGGGTGGGGGGTAAAAGGAAAGAGACACAGGGCATGAGAGGGGGGCAGGGGGGTAACAAGAGAGAGACACGGGGCATGAGTGGGGGGTGGGGGGGCAACAGCAGGGAGACGCGGGCATGAGTGGGGGGTGGGAGGCAACAGCAGGGAGACACGGGGCAAGAGCAGGGGGTGGGGGTTAACAGGAGAGAGACACGGGGCCTGAGCGGGGGTGGGGGGCAACAGGAGGGAGACACAGGGCATGACCGGGGGTTGGGGGGCAACAGGGAGACACAGGGCATGGCTGGGGGGTCGGGGCAACAGGAGAGGGACTCAGGGCTTGACCTTGGGGTGGGGGGCAATAGGAGAGAGACACGGGGCATGAGAGGGGGGTGGGGGGTAACAGGAGAGAGACAGGGGGCATGAGCGGGGGTCGGGGGCAACAGCAGGGAGACACGGGACATGAGCGGGGGGTGGGGGGAACACAAGGGAGACACGGGGCATGAGCAGGGGTGTGGGGGTAACAGGAGAGAGACACGGGGCATGAGCGGGTTGTGAGGGGCAACAGCAGGGAGACACGGGGCATGAGTGGGGGTGGGGGGTAACAGGAGAGACACGAGGCATGAACGGGGGGTGGGGGGCAACAGCAGGGAGACACGGGGCATGACTGGGGGGTGGGGGGTAAAAGGAAAGAGACACAGGGCATGAGAGGGGGGTGGGGGGTAACAAGAGAGAGACACAGGGCATGAGTGGGGGGTGGGGGGGCAATAGCAGGGAGACACGGCATGAGTGGGGGGTGGGAGGCAACAGCAGGGAGACACGGGGCATGAGCAGGGGGTGGGGGTTAACAGGAGAGAGACATGGGGCATGAGCGGGGGTAGGGGGCAACAGCAGGAAGACATGGGGCATGAGCGGGGGTGGGGGGCAACAGGAGAGAGACACGGGGCATGAGCGGGGCGTGGGGGGTAACAGGAGAGAGACACGGGGAATGAAAGGGGGGTGGGGGGTTAACAGGAGAGAGACACGGGGCATGAGCGGGGTTGAGGGTAACAGGAGAGAGACTCGGGCATGAGCAGGGGGTGGGGGGCAACAGCAGGGAGAGACGGGGCATGACCGGGGGTGGGGGGCAACATGAGAGAGACACTGGGCATGAGAGTAGGGTCAGGGTAATAGGAGAGAGACACGGGGCATGAGCCGGGGGTGGGGGGCAACATGAGAGAGACACGGGGCATGAGCGGCGGGTGGGGGGCAACAGCAGGGAGACACGGGGCATGAGCGGGGGTGGGGGGAACACGAGGGAGACACGGGGCATGAGAGGGGGTGGGGGGCAACAGCAGGGAGACATGTGGCATGAGCGGAGGGTGGGGGGCAACAGCAGGGAGACACGAGGCATGAGCGGGGGGTGGGGGGAACAAGAGGGAGACACGGGGCATGAGCGGGGGTGGGGGTTAACAGGAGAGAGACACGGGGCGTGAGCAGGGGATGGGGGGCAACAGGAGAGAGACACGGGGCATGAGCGGGGGTTGGGGGGCAACAGCAGGAAGACACGGGGCATGACCGGGGGGTGGGGCAACAGGAGAGAGACACGGGGCATGAAAGGGGGGTGGGGAGTAACAGGAGAGAGACACGGGGCATGAGCAGAGGGTGGGGGGCAACAGCAGGGAGACACGGGGCATGACCGGGGGGGTGGGGGGCAACATGAGAGAGACACGGGGCATGAGCAGAGGATAGGGGAAACAGGAGAGAGACACGGGGCATGAGAGGGGGTGGGGGTAACAGGAGAGAGACACGGGGCATGAGCGGGGGGTGGGGGGCAACAGGAGGGAGACACGGGGCATGACCGGGGGGTGGGGGCGACACGAGAGAGACACGGGACATGAGTGAGGGGTGGGGGGTAACAGGAGACAGACACGGGGCATGAGCGGGGGTGGGAGGCAACAGCAGGGAGACACGGGGCATGAGTGGGGGGAAAACGAGGGAGGCACGGGGCATGAGCGGGGGGTGGGGGGTAACAGAAGAGAGACACGGGACATGAGCGGGGGCAAAAGGAGGGAGACACAGGGCATGACCGGGAGGTGGGGGGCAACAGGGAGACACAGGGCATGGCTGGGGGGTCGGGGCAACAGGAGAGGGACTCAGGGCTTGACCTTGGGGTGGGGGGCAACACGGGGCATGAGAGGGGTGGGGGGTAACAGGAGAGAGAGAGGGGGCATGAGCGGGGGTCGGGGGCAACAGCAGGGAGACACGGGGCATGAGCGGGGGGTGGGGAACACAAGGGAGACACGGGGCATGAGCAGGGGTGTGGGGGTAACAGGAGAGAGACACGGGGCATGAGCGGGTTGTGAGGGGCAACAGCAGGGAGACACGGGGCATGAGTGGGGTGGGGGGTAACAGGAGAGACACGAGGCATGAACGGGGGGTGGGGGGCAACAGCAGGGAGACACGGGGCATGACTGGGGGGTGGGGGGTAAAAGGAAAGAGACACAGGGCATGAGAGGGGGGCAGGGGAGTAACAAGAGAGAGACACGGGGCATGAGTGGGGGGTGGGGGGGCAACAGCAGGGAGACGCGGGCATGAGTGGGGGGTGGGAGGCAACAGCAGGGAGACACGGGGCAAGAGCAGGGGGTGGGGGTTAACAGGAGAGAGACACGGGGCCTGAGCGGGGGTGGGGGGCAACAGGAGGGAGACACAGGGCATGACCGGGGGTTGGGGGGCAACAGGGAGACACAGGGCATGGCTGGGGGGTCGGGGCAACAGGAGAGGGACTCAGGGCTTGACCTTGGGGTGGGGGCAATAGGAGAGAGACACGGGGCATGAGAGGGGGGTGGGGGGTAACAGGAGAGAGACAGGGGGCATGAGCGGGGGTCGGGGGCAACAGCAGGGAGACACGGGACATGAGCGGGGGGTGGGGGGAACACAAGGGAGACACGGGGCATGAGCAGGGGTGTGGGGGTAACAGGAGAGAGACACGGGGCATGAGCGGGTTGTGAGGGGCAACAGCAGGGAGACACGGGGCATGAGTGGGGGTGGGGGGTAACAGGAGAGACACGAGGCATGAACGGGGGGTGGGGGGCAACAGCAGGGAGACACGGGGCATGACTGGGGGGTGGGGGGTAAAAGGAAAGAGACACAGGGCATGAGAGGGGGGTGGGGGGTAACAAGAGAGAGACACGGGGCATGAGTGGGGGGTGGGGGGGCAATAGCAGGGAGACACGGGCATGAGTGGGGGGTGGGAGGCAACAGCAGGGAGACACGGGGCATGAGCAGGGGGTGGGGGTTAACAGGAGAGAGACATGGGGCATGAGCGGGGGTAGGGGGCAACAGCAGGAAGACATGGGGCATGAGCGGGGGTGGGGGGCAACAGGAGAGAGACACGGGGCATGAGCGGGGCATGGGGGGTAACAGGAGAGAGACACGGGGAATGAAAGGGGGGTGGGGGGTTAACAGGAGAGAGACACGGGGCATGAGCGGGGTTGAGGGTAACAGGAGAGAGACTCGGGCATGAGCAGGGGGTGGGGGGCAACAGCAGGGAGAGACGGGGCATGACCGGGGGTGGGGGGCAACATGAGAGAGACACTGGGCATGAGAGTAGGGTCAGGGTAACAGGAGAGAGACACGGGGCATGAGCCGGGGGTGGGGGGCAACATGAGAGAGACACGGGGCATGAGCGGCGGGTGGGGGGCAACAGCAGGGAGACACGGGGCATGAGCGGGGGTGGGGGGAACACGAGGGAGACACGGGGCATGAGAGGGGGTGGGGGGCAACAGCAGGGAGACATGTGGCATGAGCGGAGGGTGGGGGGCAACAGCAGGGAGACACGAGGCATGAGCGGGGGGTGGGGGGAACAAGAGGGAGACACGGGGCATGAGCGGGGGTGGGGGTTAACAGGAGAGAGACACGGGGCGTGAGCAGGGGGTGGGGGGCAACAGGAGAGAGACACGGGGCATGAGCGGGGGTTGGGGGGCAACAGCAGGAAGACACGGGGCATGACCGGGGGGTGGGGCAACAGGAGAGAGACACGGGGCATGAAAGGGGGGTGGGGAGTAACAGGAGAGAGACACGGGGCATGAGCAGAGGGTGGGGGGCAACAGCAGGGAGACACGGGGCATGACCGGGGGGGTGGGGGGCAACATGAGAGAGACACGGGGCATGAGCAGAGGATAGGGGAAACAGGAGAGAGACACGGGGCATGAGAGGGGGTGGGGGTAACAGGAGAGAGACACGGGGCATGAGCGGGGGGTGGGGGACAACAGGAGGGAGACACGGGGCATGACCGGGGGTGGGGGCGACAGGAGAGAGACACGGGGCATGAGAGAGGGGTGGGGGGTAACAGGAGAGAGACACGGGGCTTGAGCGGGGGTGGGGGGCAACATGAGAGAGACACAGGGCATGAGCGGGGGGTGGGGGGCAACAGCAGGGAGACACAGGGCATGAGCAGGGGTGGGGGGAACACGAGGGAGACATGGGGCATGAGAGGGTGGTGGGGGTAACAGGAGAGAGACACAGGGCATGAGCGGGGGTGGGGGGGCAACAGCAGGGAGACACAGGGCATGACTGGGGCGTGGGGGGCTACATAAGGGAGACACGGGGCATGACCGGGGGTGGGGGCAACAGGAGAGAGACACAGGGCATGAGGGGGGGTGAGGGGTAACAGGAGAGAGACACGGGGCATGAGAGGGGGGTGGGGGGTAACAGGAGAGAGACACGGGGCATGAGCGGGGGGTGGGGGGCAACAGGTGGGAGACACGGGGCATGACCGGGGGGTCAGGGCAACAGGAGAGAGACACGGGGCATGAGAGGGGGGTGGGAGGCAACAGCAGGGAGACACGGGGTATGAGTGGGGGGAAAACGAGGGAGACACGGGGCATGAGAGGGGGGTGGGGGTAACAGAAGAGAGACACGGGACATGAGCGGGGGGTGGGGGGCAAAAGCAGGGAGACACGGGGCATGACCGGGGGGTGGGGGGCAACAGAGAGACACAGGGCATGGCTGGGGGGTCGGGGGCAACAGGAGAGAGACACAGGGCTTGACCTGGGGGTGGGGGGCAACAGGAGAGAGACACGGTGCATGAGAGGGGGGTGGGGGGTAACAGGAGAGAGACACGTGGCATGAGCAGGGGTCTGGGGCAACAGCAGGGAGACACGGGGCATGAGCGCGGGATGGGGGAACATGAGGGAGACATGGGGCATGAGCAGGGGTGTAACTGTAATTCCCAATTTTCCGCGCAAATAGCGCAGCGCTAAATGTGCCTGAAATAGGAATTTATTGGGCGCATTTACCCCCAGCTTATTGCTGGGGGTAAAAGCTGCCAGACTCATGTTTGGGCGGACCCTTAAATGCAGCGGTAATAGCATTACCGCAGCATTTAAGGGCTACCCCCAACTCATGATGTTTATGCCTAGTTATTTATTTATTTATTTATCATTTCACCACTGGATTGGATTAGAACTTTAATGCTGCTGCTGGGAGATGATTATCTCTGAAAAGATGCAAAAAGATCAATTTCTTTTGCGTACCATAATGTATGTTATGTGAAATGTGGTTTTGTTTTGAATACTTTAAATACTGTACTTGACTTTTAATTAAATCATTGTTTTTAAACTCATGCCGTACATTGCAATAGTTTTACATCCTTTTCATGAAGTTCATTCATGGCGCTTTCTGGCTTGCAGAATCAGGAGAAGCTGAGGGTGGGTGATGGGGCCGTGATATGCGCAAAGCTCAAAGCCTTTGTCATGTAGAACTTGACCAGCTACCATTCGCACCTCTCTGCCTGGTAACCATGACAATTTGAGTTTGTCTGCTGCCAAGGAGGCACACCCAGCAGATCAATCAAGGGCAGGAAGGGTCACTCTGAAGTGGCCTGCCAGTTTCAGTACTTGCAGATTTTACTAGACGTGAGGCATCTTGCTTTTGTTTGAAAACGGCCAATGTTTTCATTAGGTTTTCCGAAGTTTCAGAAGAGCATTTCTGAAATCTGACCTGCTTCAAAGGAAAAGCGCTGATTCGTAATGACACGCTTTTAGTTGCAGGCAGTAATCACACACAACTCTTTAGTTGTCATTTTTGTTTGTCTATTTGAAAACATTATACAAATGTATCTGGCATAGACTCCTTTCAGCATGCGTGGGATATCAGGAAGGGGAACACTGTATGACGAGCAGCGTGCGTTGTTAGAGCTGTGTTTGTGTGTGCTCTCAGTGTCAAAATGTACAGATGCTGTAGGTAACAAACAGGACAAGTAGAAAAGATATGTTTTCAGAGAATTAGATGGCAAAGCTTTTCAAGGTTGAGGTGCATTGAAAGAGATGTGTGTGGTCCAAGCAATGGAATACATGAGTGCTGCCTGTCAGAACAGAGCTACATTGTTACATTGGTGTGTGCATTTGTTGACTGCTTTGGTTACTTTGCCTTGTGACGATTGGACACATAGGGCCTCATTACGACCCCCGCGCTAAACCATGGTGCTATTAGCACCATGGTCCATGCCGGGGTCCGCCATGGTGAATGGCGGAATTACCGCCTCATTCCAAGGTTGGCTGGGCGGTAATTCCCCATTCACCATGGGCCCTTCCCCATTCCCATTTTTGCCCCATAGGGCTCAATGGGAATGGGGAAGGCGCTAAGTACGGTGCCGCAAATTGCGGCACCATACTTAGCACTAAGGTCCCTTTGCGGCACCCTACTTTAACGGCTGGTAAAACCAGCCGTTAAGGTCGGGTCCCGCAAAGGGACCTCGTAATTAGGCGCTAAGTGTTTAACGCCGCCGCAGCCTTTTACGGCGCCGTTAAACACTTAGGGCCTCATTACGACCCTGGCGGTAAGTGAAAAACGATGGCGGTAAATGGTTACCGCCATCGTTTTCCGCCAGGTCCGATCATGACTCCTGACCGTAAACTACGATGCCAATAGCGGCATCGTAGTTAACGCTGCCGCTAACTGCGCTAAGGGTGCGCGCACGCGACCGCCCACACCGTACTTAGCGCCATGGCGGAAAGGTACGCAAATGCCGACCCAAGCGGACATGCACCTAACGCCATCACCGAGGCCGCTAAGTACCTTACCGCCATGGTGCAAATAACGCCATCGCGAACCAACCGTAAAGGGCCAATTCAAGTGAATGCAGCTGCCACAGGTGCACAGAAACAGCACAGGTGAAGGCAATACAGACTCAGGGGAGTACAAAAAGAGCACACCCCACCCCTACCCACACCCAGTCACACTCCACAATGATGGCAATACGACTAGCAATGTTGGGGCTGGAGGACCTGATAGCAATGCATGTGCTACTACAACAGCAACAACAACAACAGGCAGCACAGAGGAGACGCAGGAGGAGAAGGAGGGCAAGGCAGGCCCAGCAAGCCCCACCAGCACAGCCAGTGCCACCACGCAGGCAGCCCCCAATCCCACGCATCAGAGCCAATCCAAACAACCTCACTGCTGAGCAGATCCACACCCTGTACCGTTTGGACCGGGACACCATCACCGCCATCGTAGACATGACACACGACGACATCGTCAGCATGATAGAAAGTCCAACCGCCACCCCCCCCCCTACTGAAGGTAGTGGCTGTACTCCACTTCCTGGCCACAGGCACCTACCAGCACACAGTGGGGCACCTGCATGGCATTTCACAACCATTATTCTCACGAACACTCATCCAAGTGCTCGATGCCCTCCTCAAGCACACAGACGACCACATCTCATTACCACGGACTGCCCAGGAGATTGCAAACACCAAAGTGGGTTTCCATGCACTAGCCAGCATACCCGGTTGCATTGGTGCCATCGACTGCACCCATGTGGAATTGGTGGTTCCACGTGCCATGGAGGTACCGTACCGCAACCGGAAACAGTTCCACTCTATCAACGTGCAAATGGTCTGTGACTCCAACAAGATCATCACACATTGTTGTGCCCGATTCCCCGGATCAACCCATGATTCAATGGTCCTGAGGAACTCCACAATACCACGCTACATGGTGCGACATGCAGGCCCAAGATCCTGGCTACTCGGTGAGTGCAATGTCATGGAAGTGGGCATGGGAATGACGTACCAGTGCATACTCCACCTGGCAGAAAGGGGGGGGGAAGATGCATACTCCACCTGGCAGAAAGGGGGGGGGAAGATGCATACTCCACCTGGCTGTGAGTAACACAGAGAACGGATACAGAGGAAGGGCACTCACAATGCACAAAACCCCTCTGCATACATAGGGTGATGGCATGCAAAACAGGCCATGGCAGCAATGAGCATATACTGGTTGCATAGTGTGAATCAATTAGTGCATGTAGAAGTGAGCCAAGGTAACAGTTCCATGCCAGCCATGGTGGAACATCATGTTCCTGATCAGACAACATGACTGACACATACATTCTCGCCTACATACAGGTGATGCAGCCTATCCCCTGAAGAGGTGGCTCCTCACGCCAGTCCGGAACCCGCAGAACCAGCACGAGGAGGACTTCAACCGTGCACATACACGTACTCGTGTGGTCATAGAGCAGACATTCGGCCTCCTGAAGGCACGGTTCCGAAGCCTCAGCAGGTCTGGTGGGGCACTCCTGTATGGCCATGAGAAGGTGGCAAAGATCGTCATGGCATGTGTCATGCTGCACAATATGTGCGTCAGACGGAATGTGCCCCTGCCCCCTGACGCAGAACTGCAACCACCTGACGATGAGGATGAGGAGGGTGCAGATGGGGCGCCACCACATGGAGGAGGCGATGCACAGGAGGGGCGTGCCATGCGCCAAAGTATCATCGACCACTGCTTCTAGCACACACGGCTGGTGTTTATCGCATGGAGACTGCACTTGGGGCACTGTGTGTCTCTGGGACATGCACACTGTGGACTGTACACCAATAAAGCACACATACGCAATGAAAATGTCCACACATTTCTTTTTTTGAAAGAAAAAAGTGTATTGGAACTATGAACTGTCGTGTCACACCCCCTCCCACCTCCCCCCTGCACACCCCAACACACCCCCTCCCACCTCCCACCTCCCCCCTGCACACCCCAACACACCCCCTCCCACCTCCCACCTCCCCCCTGCACACCCCAACACACCCCCTCCCACCTCCCACCTCCCCCCTGCACACCCCAACACACCCCCTCCCACCTCCCACCTCCCCCCTGCACACCCCAACACACCCCATGTAGCTGTCAACAGATGCCTGTGACCGTGTCCACAGGCCGTCACAAGCCCCCTCTCCCGGCCCCCGGGGCACCCCTGGCTGTGGAGCGCAGGTTGCGTCCAGAACGGCGCACGGGGCTGCTCTGCGCAGAACTGGCAGTGGAGGATGTCCCTGGCTGCCCCTGTGCATGCAGCTCCTGTCGTGTGTGGGTGAGGTCAGTGACCGCACGACGCAAGCCCGCAAGTTCGGCACAGATGTCCCTGGACATGGCCTGCATGGCATCCCTCAGGGTGGCAGTGCTCTGCGCCACTTCCGCCCTTAGTGTCTCCGTGGCCTGTTCAATGCTGAACCTAGCCCCCACACATTCCGCGGCATGCTCATCCAGCATTGCGGACAGTTGATGCTGCCGCTGAGTGATGTCCTCGAGGGACGGCTGGCCGTGCTGGCCCATGGCCAGTGCAGGTGGAGTGATGGAGGGGCTGGTCCCCTCCTGTGGAGTGTGGACAGGGCATGGGGTGGAAGGCCACTCCTCTGCCTCAGTGTGCCCCTGTGTGTCGCCCTCATGGGGGCTGGCGTCTGAGAAACAGGGGGAATGTAGTTGGTCAGTGGGGCTTCTGACCTCCTGCTCCATGTCCGAGTCAGAACATGCAGCTGTTGCAGCTGTCTCCCCGATGTTGCTGCTGGCCGCTGACCCCCTGCCTTCTGTGGCAGGCAATGTCGGTGGAGGTGGAGCAGCTGCTGCTGGCCTGCTGCCAACAGGGGTGCTTGCCGGTGGGACCTCCGGTATGCCTGCAGTGGGACCTGCTTGTCGTGGGGTCTGCCTCACTGCAGCTGAGGTTGAGGGTGCAGGGAGGTTGTCGTTGGACTTCGCTCTCTTCGGCGCAGGGGTGTCCTGGTCCTCTGGGTGTGATTCTGTGCCTGTGGTGGAGCAAAGGTGGGAGGGCGTTATTGATGGGTCTACGGACTTCTGAATGACAATGGTTGACATTATTTTGGCCAGTGGATGAGGCAGATTTCAGGCAGTGCCATGCAGGTTGTCTCCTTTTGGTGTGGTATGTGGATGCAGGTATGCGGGTGCCAGCAGTGTATGCAGGGTGGTGCTCGCATGTGGCTATGGGCAGTATTGATTTGTGTTGCATTTACACTCTAGGGCAACCTTGTGCTACACATGATTGGACTGCTGTGACTATGGCATGTCTTGTATGAGGCACCTACCTTCATCGCCTGATGTCGGGGCTCCCCTTTCCATCCCTCCAACGCCTTCGATGGATTCCATGCCGATGGTGGTAGCACAGATCTCCTCCCACGGTTGGAGTTTCAGGGGGGATTCCGACCCTCCACCGGTTCCCTGGGCAAGGTTGCGGTTTGCCGAGATGACGGCTCTGACCCGTATGCGCAGGTCATCCCAGCGCTTCCGGCACTGCTGTGGGGTGCGGGGTACGGTCCCCACCGCGCTGACGCGCTCAGCCACCAGGGCCCAGATGGCCTTCTTCTTCCCGATTGCTGTCCTGGTCATTTCAGGGGAGAATACAACACCTGCGTTGTCCTGCAGGGTCTCCGCTAGCATGCAGAGTTCCTCCCGGCTGAATCGCTCCTGGCGCTGGCGGTCACATGCCTTTTTCACGGATTTTGGCATTTTCGGGAACTTGGATGGGTGGGTGTTTGGTTGGGACAGGTGTCAGGGTTGGGTCTGGTGTTGTTTGGTAGGATGGCGATGGATTGTGTTTTTAAAGATGGCCGACGGGCTGCTTCCCGTTCCGGCGCGATGACGCTATTTCCGGTTTGGCCTTTTACGGCCGCCGCTAATTACGGCCGCCGCTAATTACGGCCGCCGCTAATTACGGTGGCCGTAAATTACGGTGGCCGCTACTTACGCTGGCGGAAGGGCACCTTGCTCGCTTAGCGATGCCGGTAGGGGCCTTTTCCGCCATGGCGTTAATTGCATTACCGCCATGGCGTAATGCTCGTGCGCGATGGGTCGTGATGTGGCGCTCTTTACGCCATCGTCCCACGGCGTAAACGCTCATTACACCATGGCGGTAATGACGGGCGATTACCGCCAGGGTCGTAATGAGGCCCTTAGTGTCTGGGTCATAATGAGGCCCATAGTGCAAGGGTAAGGCTCATGCCGGGTGCTGAGCGGCACCACAACGAGGCTGAACCTCGTTTTGATCCAAAAACATCCGCCGGCAGGCAAAGTCGCAGGCGGCCAGCCCGAAGGCCATACAAAGGCCCTGTTTGCACCGCAGGTCCCCCACTTCAGCCATCCTCATAGAGGGGTGAGGGCAGGAGCCCCCCCAGCCCAGAAGAGGATCCGTGCACCGAGCGTGCTGCAAGGCAAGTTGCTGCCTCGACGAGTAGGGCCTGCCTGACCCTGTCCCCATACTGTGCCTGACTTGCTCATGCCGGGCGCTGAGCGGCACCACAACGAGGCTGAACCTCGTTTTGATCCGAAAACATCCGCCGGCAGGCACAGTCGCCGGCGGCCAGCCCAAAGGCCATACAAAGGCCCTGTTTAGTGCCCTGTTCGGCGCATGGGAGGCGCGGCGTGGCCTGCTCCCTTGATCCTGCTCCCTGAAGTTTGCTGCAAGGTCCCTGCCCGCTGCCATGATGGACTCACATAACCATGCTCCGGCCCGTCGACCAATATCACTGGCAAAAAATCTGTGAGTACACTACCGTGTTCCGAACCCTTCCTCCTGAAGCTACGATTACGCATTTAGTGCTGTACGCGCACCCTCATACTGCACCGGCCCTCACCCGCTGCAAAAAAAATATAACACTCACTAATCTTCTCCCCCTGCTCCAACCCATCACTAATCACTCTAGCCAGTCCTCTTACCCTAACGATATAGTCGACCTGTACAACAACACCATCAACTCGGCGATCAACGCCATTGCGCCGCTGAAACCCACTAAATCAAAACCTATTGCCCATCTGAACACCTGGTTCACCCCAGCCCTAAAAGCCTTAAGCAAAGAGAAACGACATGCAGAAGCCTATTGGAGAAAAAACCCCTCTCCCCATAACAAAGACCTTCTCACTGGGCTCACTAACAGCTACAAAAAACAAATCATTCAGGCTAAAAAAGAGACCTTTAATGACAGAATCAAAAAAAGCGAATTTGAATACCAGAGAAATATTCTCCATTCTGAGAGTAGTTGGGATCAAGGTCAGGTTTCTTAAGGATGTGGATGACAGTTGCAGACTTGTACGAGTCTGGAAAGCTGGCATGGTTTAGAGAGGTGTTGTAGAGGGAAGGAAATAGTGGAGTAACATTTGGTGCTATGATTTTGACCAGATGGAGATGCAGGATGGATTAGACCTGAAGAGGAGGGTAGGAATTTCTTCTGCATTTGTGGGGGTGAAGAACAACATGATGGCGGGAGAGGAGGGTAGGGGAGTAGAAGAGAAGTACATGTGGGGGAGGAGGCCAGATACGTAGTTAGGTAGTTTGAATGGTGGAAATTGTCTAGGCAAAGTAGGTCGCAAGATCAGTAGCAGATAGAGTAGATAGGATGAAGCAGGGCTTGGGAAGAGAGAGAATAGATGTTAGTGATCTCTGGGGCAGCTTAGGTTGAGCAGATTGGGATGAAATCAAGTTTGACCGTGATGAGCGTAGAGGTGAAGCTTTGGAGAGAGATGAGATAGAGTTGGAGAGCAAATGGGATGCTAGTCTTTTGCCAAGTGTAAGGGTTTTTTTTCTCATTGTTGTTTTCAAGATGCAAATGAAAGGTGTAATGCAAGGACGAGGAAGGGAGGCTTTAGGAGTAATTGTTGATAGAGGGAAGTGAGAGGAGAAGGGAGCATGGAGGGCCACGTTAAAATGATTGAAGGCTTTGTCAGTGGTCAGTGTCCTTAAAAGAGGAGAGAGAGTGTTGTAGGCCGGATAGGTATGATGAGAGTTTGGAGGAGGGAAACCTGTGCTTGGTAATCATAACAGTGGGTTGGGAGAGAGAGGAGAAGGTGGTAGTGAAGACAGAGGCAAAGACGATAGTGGTCAGAGATATTGGAGGCAGAGAGTTGGGAGGAGATGAGAATAAGGTTGAGGGAGTTGCCACTAGTGCAGGAAAGCTGTGGGGAGACACTAGTGCATGGCTGGAGAGGCCAAGGCTGAATTTCATGGACAGAGTAGTGGAGAGAGCGGATAGGTTGAAGTCACCAATGTTTGAGGTGGTGGTTAGGCAGAGGGAATCAATTAGCTAGGAGATGTGATCAAAGAATAGACCAGGTGGGCCAGGTGGCCAAAAAAGGGAGATAACATGAATTCCATAGGGGTAGTGGATAATGTGAATTCAAGAGAGGGAGAGACAGCAGACAATGGAGGAGTGGTGGAGATGGGTAGTTTGTTGGAAGAGAAAAGTCCTATGCCACCACCCTACCAGTAAGGCGAGGAGAATTGGTGAAGGTGTATGCAGCGTCATGAAGGGCAGAAAGTGTAGCAGAGTCAGAGGGAGAGATCCAGGTTTCAATGATGGGTAATAAGGTCAAGAGAGTGGGATTGAGAACGAAGGAAATCAGCGCTAAAGGAGGTTTTGTTGCAGACATATTGAGCATTTCAGAGAGGAATAGAAAGAGAGTGAGACATAGAACCATAGAGATGTTGAGATTGGGAGGTGAAGAGATGATGCCGGTAGATGGGGAAGGGGAGGGTACTTGGGATTAGGGAGGAGATGAGTGGTGGATAGGGAGAGCAGAGGAGAGAGAGGAGGGGGTGATGTCGAGCAAATGTGGCGATGGGAATCCGGAGGGAGGTAAACTGGTAATGGGCAAAGGAGAGAAGTAGGAAGCAGAGGAATGGGTAGGAAGAGCAGAACATGGTGATGGTAGGGTTAGGGGAGAGGTGCAGGTATAACCTATAGAACAGTTGGAGGGTAGAGTATAGCAATAGCTTGTAAGCAAAGAGGCTGCAGGAAGACTGGAATAATGTCCCTTAGATGTTGGACCTTTGCTGGAACACCCCAGGGCTAGGGCTGCCCCAAAGGTAGGAGGTAAAATGGTAGGAGTGATGGGGAGCCGCCAATGGGGATCTGGGTTTCCAGCAATAATGCGACCCTGGCGGTGCTGGAAGGCAGAAGCATCAGTCTGGAGTGACAGTGCAGGTGAGACTGGGAGATGGGGTCCTATGAAGTCCTATGGCGGCTCCCCTGCTCAAACTAATTGTGTTGCAGTTGGTGGTGGGAGTGGGTTGCTCTATGTGCAGTGCCAGCGGGGGATGGAGGTTGAGTGAGGTCACAGAGGGGTAGAATGGGGAGAGCCTCACCACAGGGCTGGTTGTAGTTGGGGGGGGGGGGGTCAGAGCAACAATGCAGCCAACAGGGAGCTGGGTTTGCCGGTGACAATGTAGCCAATGGTGGTGCTGGGGTTCCAGCTATGATGCGGCCAATGGCGGTGCTGGGAGTCAGGAGCAGCAGTCTGGTGTGATAGAACAGGGGAGGCAGGGAGATGGATTGTTGTGGTGGCCGCCCTGCTCAAAGCTCACAAGGTTGCTGTCGGTGGTGGTTGCGGGCTACTGGATGGAAGATGCAGTACCCATGTGCTGGCAGGTGCCAGTGGGGGATGGAGGTCGAGTGAGGCCACTGAGGGGCAGAAAGGGGAGAGCCTCATGTCGGGGCTGGGGTAGTTGGTGGGGTCACAGCAACAATGTGGCCACTGGGAAGCTGGTTTTACGTCGATGATGCGGCCAACGGCAATACTGGGAGGCAGAAGCAGCTTTCTGGAACATTCCAGCAGGGGATGCTTGGTGATGCAGTCCTGTGGCGGCCACCCTGATCAAAACTTAGTGTTGTGGTCGGTGGTGGGAGCGGGTTGCTGGATGGTAGATGCAGCGCTCGAATGCTGGTAGGTGCCAGTGGGGGATGGAGGTCGAGTGAGGCCACGGAGGGGCATAATGTGGAGAGACGCCTATTTAAATAGTGCACACAACATGATTTGTATCTTTATTCGACTTTGTCAAAGTGACATGTGAGCCATGGCCATCTCGTCTATAAAAAAAAGTGTAATATGGAATACATGGTATATTACACTGTTTAGTAAATTTTGTATACAGAATGTATTTACCATAGCTCTCAACCCACATGCTTTTGGTGGGTGACACGTCTTGCAATCAGCTGACTCAATTGCCAAGTTTCCTATACAGCCATTCACTCCAATGGTCGCTCACCAACCCAAAAAAAAAAATATTGGGTGTTTTTTACCACCTTAGCGACACAAAAGGTGGAGAGCTATGATTTACACTTAAAAACAAGCACCTGTCTTCAGCAACAGTTCTTATTGGCATGTGCCCCCACCACCACCCAACAGATTTCTTTGACTTCCTAATGTGTTCGACTAAACTTGATATACAAAGACAACCCGATGCAGTACATGCTCTCTGTATGTGCGCAGCGTTGTCATTGTTGATGTTGCATGTTGTGTACTTGATTTTTTTGAAGAAACAGTTTGTTTAGCCATTGATGTCAGCAGATGTCCTACACTGATGGATTATACTCTGCAAGGAAAATAGTAACATATATTCCAAATAGATAAATAGATCCTAAATACACAGGTTGAATGGCTAATCTCAATTGCATAATGCATTTTACAATATGCCCGTTTTCACAGCATTCACTGGTGCACAGTAAATAACAGGGATTACAATCAGTCGCCAAAATTGCAATTTGTTTTGAGGGACCTGGAAAACTAAAACATAATTTGTTAAGCAGCTGGATTAACTTGATAAGATATCTCGTTACATGCCATCATAGAAAAACATTTCTTTCTTCAAAGATGGTGCCAGGCGTCAATGGCAGAGTAATTGTCACGGCCCAAAAACACAGTGATCGTCTTGGATTTCTTAGTGACTGCACACTCTTCCTTTAAATGTATGTTTCTGGCCTAAAATGTTAGTGGTAGACTTTCTTAAGGATATGTCATATAATACACAGATATACACGTTATTTAAAAATAAAAAAACACCTCTGCAATTGTAATTCTAATTAAACTTTAACCTCTTGTAAATGCGTGGGACTGGAATTCTCTTTTGAATGCTGACCACGGAAAGAAACGGGTCATTTTATAATTCAAAGTGAGGGCAAAGTGAAGATAACTTTACATCTATGCTGTGCTGTTCCATAGACAAAAGTGGAATTGTTGGTCAAGTGATTTCCTGTTGATGAAACAAAGAGCCAGGCTTTCTACAAAGGACTCTGTTTACATGGCGTGGCTGCAGGCAACTTCCAGGAGACACATTTTCACACCTCCTTAACAAGCCATTCAAATTCAAAGCCACAGGAGCTGGTTGCAGAGCAACATGCACCAGTATTCCTGCATAAGAGCAGTAAATACTTTGGTAATTTACTCACAGATTGTGCAAAATCTGTTTAGGAAGTTTTTGTAAAATAAAATAAATAATAAATCACCAGTTAACGTATTACTAATGCTCAGCCACATGCACCTGAATCACTGTGGGCTCTTTCCCTCCCCCTGCTTCCCTCATGTTTAAAACGGCTTCAGCCCTACTCAGAAAAAGAGGCAGGTGAAGGGGGAAGGGAGCAGTATGGAGACACACAGCAGTATTGGTTCGTTTGAAAAGTGAACATTTTACAATTATTCTGAAGCACTTTTGATAGTGTGATCATCTAAAACGGCGTACTGGTGTGCATGTAAATCCACCATAGTAAATCATCTAATCTGACAGTTCTGAATTATATTTTATGCGAGGGGAGAGAGGCTTTGTTAGAAATGCTGCAAATTCTTTTTTGTGAGAGGTTGCCTTAGCGGTGCCATACACAAATGCATTTTAGCATAAGCACAAGATTTTAAACTTGCTTCTGACGTCCATCCACCGAGTGCAGAGAGTCATTTTAGATATAATCCATTTGACCTGATGTGACCAGTGGTGCTGCTGAGTTCATTAACAGTTGTAGTTTCCTGGTTAATCATTGTAGCTGTCAAGATGGTGAGGTAAGTGCTCACTTAAATCACCTGCATTCAGCATGCCGATAGTTTGGAATTCTGGCAGGCCTGACTCAGTCCTTTATCCTTCTGAAATGGGTAAATTGAGTACATTTACAATCTGTTATTATAACACATGTTATTGGAGCACTCCTAAGTGGGAGGGACCCAGTATAAAGGCTATTTAAAAATGTGATATTATTATGTGCAAGACTGATCGTGAGTTCAGCAGTGCAAGCCCTGGGTGTCAGCCCCTTTGTTTTAGTCAGGGAACAGCACTAGATCTAATTGTGTTGGCCAAAGCTTATACTACTAACAGCATCACTTTTACCACCTCCTGTAATAACAACTAGGCGATGTCTATACTTCTGCTGAAGACATTTTCGGTGCTTGGTAAGCAATCCATGCTGCTCATACCACTGACCAACGATTGATGTACATGCTTTCAACTAAGACATATTAGGCGTGAATTCCCTCCTTGTGGATAATACATTCCTGAAACTGTTATTAATGTTACCATTGTCTGCCCCCAATGCTAGCACTTTTCCATATGGAAAGTGATCTTAAGCTGGTGAGTTATTTTATTAAGTTGAAACCTATTTTATATTGGGCGGCATTATGGACCTCCCCAGGTTTAGCTTGTTATAGAGATGCTCTTATGTATGCTATGACTCTCAAAAGCTCGTGTTCCCTTCAGTGGCTTAAACATGCGAAATCCTGGCTCCTGGCTTTGAATCTTTGGCACTTATGGAGGTCACCGGAATCCATGACCACTGAAAGCAAGGAAATGATGAAACGAGCGAGTGTTGTTTCATCTTGTCTGTCTATGGAGGCAGCCTGTGCTAATCTTAGCACTGGACGTCTCTATTTGTTGATCAAGCACGATTTTGGCTATGAGGCCTATCTGGATGTGATAAGGCCTCACTTTGCACACTCCCTCTACCTGGAATTCCGTCTTGGCATTTTGAAATTGACATCATTCAAACAGAACTGGTTTGAATATAACAACTGAGTTTGCCCAGTCTGTGGGGCAAGTCCATCATTATTTTCTTGTTTTTTTGTGAGGGGTACAAGGACCTGCAAGAAAAATACCTAGTCCCCATTCTTAGGCTGGTTGGCATTAGTCAAGTTGACTTGGCAACAGTGAACTGTAGGAACACTTGTGGCTTGACAGTAGTTCATTTTGTTGCAAAGTTTATACATGGAACTTGGTTGAAGAAGCCTAAAGTGTTAATGTTATGTTAATGTTAAAGGATATTTGTACCGCGCACTATCACCACCGGAGTGGTCCCCTGGTGTTCTGGCGGCTCTGAAAAAGGGAGGAGGGGGGTAAGTTAGTGGGAATTAGCTGGAAAAGTGCAAGAGAGCAGTGATGTGCTGTTGGCGCTATGTGCTGTTGGCGGCCTTGGGGTGTTTTATGGTCGGTAATCATCATGTGCTGTTGTGCAAGTCTATGTGTGGTTTGTTTTGTTGTAGCAATGTCGTGACATTTGTGTGGATTGCTGTATTTAAGTTTGTGGTTGTGTTTGGTTAGAGTTTGAGAGGTGTGTGCAGAGGGATGAAATTGTTAGTGGATTGGTTAGTTGGCATTGCTGTCCTTGCAATTATGTCTAGGTGTGATGATTGCTATCATTCACCATTTCATCTGAGTGCAGCATTTGCTAATCTTCAACATCCTGTCTAGATGAGAGGCAGACCAGTGACCACAATTCCATCCCAGTGTGGCACTTGTCATTGTGCACAGTATCATTTAAGTGTGGTGCATGCCAACATTCACATTTCTATCTAGATGTGGTGAAAGCTAAGGTTAAGAATTCCATCTAAGTGTGGAGCATGCTAACATTCATAATCATGTCTAGATGCGGCGAAAGCTAAGGTTAAGAATTCCATCTGAGTGTGGAGCATGCTAACATTCATAATCCTGTCTAGATGCGACGCAGGCTTCTCTTGACTGTTCTCTGTGGGTGTGGCACTAGTTAACATTGGCTAGTATGTGAATGTGTAGTGCAATGCAGCATTTACAGTCTAGCCAATAGTGGATTTTGGTTGGTGGTCACAAATCTCAAGTATGCATGGTGTAATTCTATGGCAGTCTACGTTATGGAAAGGTAAGATAGAGTGGCGAGGGCTTTCTGGAGTAGAGTAATTGCTCTACACCCCACCCATGCCACACTTACAGTTTTGTTGGTGTCTGTTGTCTTCCTTTGCTTCCCCAGCGGACACCTGCAGACACGTCTTGGAGCCGCCAGTGTGGGAGCCGCCCTTTGCCTTGAGGCCCTTAGCCGCAGGGGCTGCCGGGCAGAGGGCTGCCCTGGGGGGGGGATCACGATATGGAGAGGAGGGACCAATCATGGTGCGCGGATGGGGTGGTTAATGTTAGTCCCCCAACTGTAATAGTGATGTTTAGTCACTAATTTTGGCAATTTGTGCATGGTTTATTAGCCCAATTGGAATTTTATGTAATGACTTTTATTTTTATATTTAATTGTTGATGTTTGTTTAATTGCTTGTTTTTACAATTTTATGTAGAGAATGTGTTGGGGCTTTCTTCTTTGAATCAATTTGAATTAACTGTTCTATTGTTAATTGTATGTGTTGGAAACATTTATTGCTAACACCCCAATAAAGTTTGAAAATGATTGGAGCAAGTAGCACTCTATTCTTGACTACCCCATTCCTGACTCAAGTTTGGTAGTCACAGAATTAACCTTCTAGAGTTTTACTTGAGGTACAACGTATAGAAAGACCCAGGAAAATAAGCCAGCAAACGTACAGGATTGCTGGAGCCGATTCTCAAACCTTTAATGCTTCCAACATTAAACTTTGTACTAACTTACAATTCTTTAAAATCCCATTAGAAACACAATCCAATAATCACAACAATGTAGGACCTATCTGCTTCCTCCCTTTTCTACAACTATGGGCATAACATGCACATATGCCATCTCGAAACATTGCTACCCTGCTGCATGCCTCCCTTTGAAAGATCTACTTCACACGTTCCCATCGTCTTTTCCTTGCCCGCTCTAATTTCCATTCCTCCAGGAGAATAAGGTCTGGATACCCCTGGTGGGGGCTCATTATGCCACTGCACGGTCAAGCCTATAGGCCTCATTACGAGGAAGGCGGTAGGGGGTTAACGGTGCCAGTAGAGCTGCCAGCGCCGTGAAAGATTTACCCATGGCACCTGGAGATGTGGAAAACTACCTGTTTATCAGGTAAAAACTACAGACCTTTTTATAAAGATTTTTGTGTCCTGATCGCCAGGCATCTTATGTCCTCCTATTTACTAGTAATTTCACACATAAAATCTATAGATGCATGACAAACGTATTGCTTCATAATATCTTTTCTATTCTCCAATTGCCTCTCCCTGTTTTGTTCTCCCAGAATCTCTTGTGCACTTTCGCTATTATTGCCACACTTTACTTGTCTTTGGTCCCAGGATTTTGTACCCTTCCCCCCAATCTACTTAGATACTTGGAATGTACAAATGACTGCAAATTGTTACATAGGACTTAATTACAATATTAGCAGTAATTATGGTGTTCATTCTTCCAAATGTAATTATTGTTACCACCCACCTAAGTGTCCAATGGAATTACCATTGTTTTACAGGCCCATGGGCATGCAACAATCGGCCTGGCAGTAACTTTAATTACTTCTTGACGAATAAGTATCAATTGGAAGATTTACCGTTACCACTAGCTGTACATGGAGGAATTACTGAGTGGCAATTCCTCCAAGAACTTTCAACATTAACCCTTGGTATTCCTCCATTGGAAACGGGAAGCTGAGCAGCAAACATCTTTAAAAATAGAATCCATTGAATAACCACCCATTTTCTGATGCCATCTATGGGAGAAATCCACAGCAAACATGTCAGGGGACAAGACCAAATCCAAAATCTCAGAAATTGGGCTGAGGAAGCCAAAGTTTACTGAATGAGAGCTCACTGTAATGACTTAGGAAGATGTGGCTCATGTGCTAGAGGTATTTGTGGCACAAGGTGGAAAAGCACACACCAGAGGAAGTCTGCCATCTGAATATGGCTGCATGAAAAGGTGGTGGCAGTTGGGACGGTGCCAAGGGGTGCAGAGTGTTAGGCAGAATCATATGCAGTACCCTTTGGGAACACCACACACAATTAAGACTACAAGTGACAGTACAAATTCACCTTTGGTACAAGCTTGTACTACACAGTAAAGTGGTAGCGATGGCTGAGCAGCCAGACTTATCTCAAGAGGAAAGTGAGCAGTATCAGAAGTTACACAAAGGACAGCAGTTGCTATGGTTCAAGCAAATACTGACTCAAGGTTTCTGAGTAAAAGAATATACATTTATGTACACCTCATTTGTAAAACAGCTCACTAAAGTAAAGTAGTAGAAAATCACAATCTTAATACACTACACCACACTCAATGAATGCTGGACAAGTTAAGCTCAAAACGAAGTGTGAGCAAAATGGCACTCCAGTAATTTAAAAAGGGAGGGAAAGACAAGGTTATTCACAATTAAGCAGCACCAACAAGTGAGTAGGCAGGGCAATCTAGAAAAGGCTTACTACAATGAGGATTCAAATCAATAGGCCTGGGCCAATGTCTGTGGTTCAGGGTCTTTGCAGAGGATCACACAGTTCAGAGTAGTTTGTGGTTAAGTCTTTGCCAAAAGTTCGAAACGAAATTGGTCAGAAGAAAAGTTACTTGAAAGAGTAGAGAAGGACAAGCCCTCGAATTGGCAAAAGATTTTAGACACTTTCACCACGGTCGGATGAAACGTTGTAGCTGAGGCAGAAGTTCCTGGCAGATCCTGCAGGCTCACGGTTCCTGAAGCGACTGTCGGACTGACACGAAGAAGGAAGAATGGAGGGTCCTGCACTGCCCAGGGAAGAAACCAGAAGCAGGGCAAAGCAACAAATAAAAGGTGCGCTCTTTAAAACCCAAGCAGGGTCCGGTCCTCCTGGCTATCCGGTTCACTGTAGCTGTGCACAGAAAATTCGACCTGAGGAAGGAGGCCTGGCTTGGAGTTTGGTGAACTGGTTGGTCCCACCAGCTCAAGGGAAGAAGACAAGAGAAGAAGATTCATTGCAGATCTTCTCTGTCGTCGAAGTTTGACGATTCGGAACCGCAGCAGGGCTTCACCTGGAGGTTCAGTCATGGTAGTGGTCTTCTTCCTTCAGCTTCTCTTCGGTTCTCTCGATCCAGTGGCGACTCTGCCTTTCAGTCCCAGAGACCTGGTTTTTATGCAGTTTTCCCCCATTCACACAGCCTGGCTGTCAATCACACAGCACGGTTGGTTTCCTGGTGGGACAGTCACCACAGCCAATCATACAGAGTGCGACATGGGTTTCCAAGGAGACCCTGTGCAGGGAGTCGCAAACCCCTCCCTCACATCCTGTCCCCCTCAGACATTCAGAAGCCTAAGGAGGGCTTCTGTGCTGAAGCCCACCAAAGGACTGCGAACAAAGGAACCAAACCTGGTTTGGCGCGCAGAGTAAATGACCTTTACAAAAAGAAATGGTGAATAAACCCAGCTGGAACCAAAATAAAATAAAAGGGGTCTAGCAGATTTAAGTTTGAGGCTACTAACCTAGCCTAAAACAGTACCAAGGCTATTTACATAGAAAAATAGGGTAGATTCCACTGCCACCAGCCAAATCTTAAAGAAAGGGGAACGAAATAACGTTCCCTGAGAAACAGACAAAAAGGGATAACTATTAACCCTTTCCAGTACTCTATGTAAGATAGTTTGTACTGGGTCTGTGAATATAAAAAGACTAATAAAGTCAATGGCAACTTTACATGTTCTGGGAGACAGTAGTCAGTCCCAGAAAATGGAGTTTAGAGTGGGAAGTCTGAAAAAGACAACCCTGTGTCACTGCACTAAAGGTGCTGTGTGACACACAGTAAAAAGATGATGCCTATGGAGTAGGGGAGACTCTAGAGTCTATGAACACAAAAAACAAAAATGTAAAACACACAGCAAAACAAATGTATGAGTAGGAAAAAGGCTCACACTCTGACCAGGTGAAAAAATGTATCCTAGAAATCCAGCAAAGCTGCTGAGGCACTCAACAGGTAAAGGAAATTAGCCGTTCTGGAGAATTCTCCCTAACACAGAGGAGATCAAGAAACAGTGAATTTATCTTAAGGCCATGGTCTGTGATCTCTTGGCACTCCACCACAAGGAGACCACTAAAGTGACTTACTGGGAGGAGACGTTCAGCAGTATCCTTAATACGGCTTACATGCGGGGTGAAGAATCTGACTACTGTAGGTTGGCAGCAACGTTCATGCTTATGAGTACATGATTGTTCATTTGCAGGTTGGACATCCCACAATGAATGTTACACTGCCTGTTTTCCTGTAGAATATGGCTGGCAATCACAAACACAATGGAAAAATCCAACTATCAAGGCCCACAGACCACGGTAGGTCATATTCAGGAAAGGAGTCAAGTGTAAAAAACACATCTACAAAGAACCTAATTTGTCACATTAAGGGTGTGTCATGTATCCCGCATTGCTCACATTAAATCAGCTCCTTCATCTCTGCTTCAGACATCAGCTACAAATTCCAGGCCCTAGTGCTCACCAACCTGGATGGTTGCCATGCCCCACCCCCACCCGTGTCCCAACCGGTATTCTGGCTCCAGAAAGCCGTCCAGCATGCTGCTGCTTGACTCATTGCAGAACTGAAGAAATTCAGCCACATTTACCCCACTCTAAAGGAACTACACTGGTCTACCCTGAAGCCTGCATCTTCTGCAAGACAGCCTACTTCACTTACAAAGCTGTAACCTCCAAAACAACATTATACTTCGCTACAAAGATCCCCCTCTCAGGGTGTCAATGTTAAACCAGAAGCCAAGATATCAGCAGACTGGAATACAAGAGGTGTAGGAACGAGAAGACCAGATAAGAAGAATTCTCGTGCAATGCTACCACAGTCTAGAACAACCTTCTTGCTAACATAAGTCTGGCTCCCTCTCTCCTGCATTCCTGGATAAATCTAAAAATCCTATTCTTCAAGGAACACTTAACCAACCAATGAGTGCCATAGACTGACAAGATGATCCTACTCCACTATGCTCCACTCCCTAAAATAGGTACACACTATATTAATGACCTACATACATACATACAGGTCCAGATAAGGAAAGAATGACAGTTTATCATTTTTCTAAGGCTAATAAAAAAAGTACCCTTGACTTGGTATAACCTTCTAAAAAAACAGTTTAGTTCCTACTGACTGTGCGAGCTACAGACCTATCTTCAACTATTAATTTCTTGTGGAAATGATGAACAAGATTGCCTCCCTTCAGTTAAGAAAGCATTTAGCGCAGTTAAACTAGCCTGGAGATTGCCAGACAGGTTTACGTCCAGGACGAAGCACAGAAACAGCTCTCCTCGATGTCACCTACAGCCTTACTAAATTGATAGCTACTTCGTATAAGCAAGACTCTTCTATCTTTTGGAAGGAACTCAATATACTCAGCTCACAAAATGACATTCATCCTCTTTCAGTGTAGACCTCTAACTATGATAAGAGCTCTCATTATTTACTTTTCATCTTCCCCTCTTTGATTCTTTCTGAGGTATTTGGTACTTAGTGCTTTATAAACATCAATAATGCATATATTCAATGACTCTTAATGATAAATAGGGCAGCAGGTAAGTCTGAAGCAATAGCCAAAAGGACTGAATTAGGAAGCAAGCATTTAAATGTACTAAATTAAGCGGTCAAAATAAGACAATTGTCAGTTTATTACAAAGGACATCTTTTTTTCCAGAAAGGTCCATTTGGGAATGGACACATGTGAAAAAAATGGGTTTTTGAGAAACCTCCTAAAACCACTTCACAAAGAACATTGGGGTAATAGATATACGTGAGCAACTGTATTCAAAGAACAAAGGTCATTGATATGTATATCCAAATCCTAGTCTCATTCTGCTGCTAAAAACACTTCTTAGAAGCCTCCATATTATATTCACAAACTTTGATTTATTATGTAAGCTGGGAATAAATCTCAGTGAATTAAGCACTCGTCTTTGAAATCTGTTTAAAAAATGTGCAGTTACTGGCTTGAATCCCACCAGGACAGATTTAACCTTTCATATTACTGCTGTTGATAAATTGAGCCCAATGGGATTGGGGTAAAATAATATCATCTGTTGGGCAGCACTCAGATGCTGGATTAACATGGTTGGAGGTGCTATTTCAAAATTAAATTATTGAAACATAGGGACAGAAAATGTGATCACTTTCTTTGGATCAAACCTCCCATGCTCTGATATTATCATCTTTCAGAATATGTTAAATAAGTACCTGGCACAAGAATAGTTACTATTTCTATGTTGTGAGAGATGTTTTAAATTTGGACTTAAGTATCTGCCAATATCTGTGGATAAATGTGAGAAACCAATCCCATTGATTGATTCTAATATCTAGATATAGAGATTTGAATCAGCATGCCAATCAGTACCGTCACAAACCATCTTTGGAGATACTTTTGTAATACATTTTACCCCATGTGATGCTAGCTGCACAAGGAACAAGGAGGCAGTGTGTTGCACAGTCCACAAGAGGTTATTTCTGTCACTCACAACCCTGAATATTACCAACAAACAATGTTTGATCTTATTCCAGCATTAGTACCTTCTCTTGT
This sequence comes from Ambystoma mexicanum, assembly GCF_040938575.1. NCBI lineage: Eukaryota > Metazoa > Chordata > Amphibia > Caudata > Ambystomatidae > Ambystoma > Ambystoma mexicanum. Next base: position 1,191,109,894 of record NC_090931.1, on the reverse strand, counting down.
GTTTCAGGGTGGACACGGGACACGCAGGAAATATCACGGTATGCACACAATTCTCCCATCATTATACATATGTATATAAATAATTATGGACATCTTCGAGAAAGAAGTCATACAAAAGTATGCGAGTAATGGTATATTTAATTTAAATGCTTTTTAAAAAATTCTCTCTCTCTCTCTGGAACTACAAGTGCACAAATACTATATAGGAGTTAAAAGTTATTAGCAATATTATTTTTGCAAAGTGGATGGATCTTAGGGTTCACCATAACTGTATATATTTTATACAGCAATGTTTGTCACCCTAAGATAAGGGTGAACCCTAAGATCCATCGGCTTAGATTGCTAATAACGCTTGTCTCTTTTGATGTATCTGTGTGAAATTTTCCAAATATGTTTCCTACCACCATCCCCCTAAAGTTGTTTACAAATTCATCTAACGGTTTAAAAGATGTAAAGCATTGAAGAAAGGGGTGCTTTTCCTCTTTTGCATTAAACAGTCTCAGAACCCAAAGAGCTCCATGGATTTGCTTAAAATACAAAACAGGTTGGGCAGGAAGCAATGCAGTTGTACCTCGTGGTAGTTTGGTACAAATCCATCCAGTATTTTGTTTAAATATGGATATTGGGGTGCTCCTGTATCTGTACATATCTGTATAGAGCGCCTGAGTGTACAGAGCGCCTGAGTGTACAGAGCGGATGGGTGTACAGAGCGGATGGATGTACAGAGCGCATGGGTGTACAGAGCGGATGAGTGTACAGAGCGGATGGCTGTACAGAGCGGATGAGTATAAAAAACAAATGAAGGTATAGAGCGAATGAGTGTAGAGGGCAGACGAATAGATAGAACAGGATTACTGCCTACTAGCGAATGACTTTATAAGGCCGATGAGTGCATGTTGCTGTTGAATGCGCGGGGAGCGGATGAGCGCCGGGGAGCGGATGAGCGCCGGGGAGCGGACGAGTGCTGGGGGGGGAGAGTGCCGGGGAGTGGATGAGTGCCGGGGAGTGGATGAGTGCGGGGAGCGGATAGCGGATGAGTGTTACAGAGCGGATGAGTGTACAGAGCGGATGAGTGTACAGAGCGGATGAGTGTACAGAGCTAATGAATGTACAGAGCGGATGAGTGCACAGAGCGGATGAAGTATAGAGCAGATGAGTGTAGAGGGCAAACGAATAGATAGAACAGGATTACTGCATACTAGCGAATGACTGTATAAGGCAGATGGGTGCATATTGCTATTGAATGCGTGGAGACCGGATGAGTGCGGGGAGCGGATGACCGCGGGGAGCGGATGACCGCGGGGAGCGGATGACCGCGGGGAGCGGATGACCGCGGGGAGCGGATGAGGCGGACGCGCGTGGAGCGCAAATGTGCGTGGAGAGCTGGTGAGTTCCGGGAGCGAGCGAGTGCGAGGAGAACGTGATTGCGTCGGGTGGATGAATGCATAGAGCAGATGAAGGTATGGTGCATACGAGGGGATAAAGCGAACAAATGCCTAGAGCGGAGGAGTTACATAGACCATGTGAGTGCGCAGAACGGATAAGCATGTAGAACCGATGAGTGCGGAATGCATGCATAGTAGATGACTATATAGAACAGATGAGTGCCGGGAACTGATGGATGAGCGTAGCGGGATGGATGAGCTGAGCGGAAGAATGTATAGAGTGGAGGACTCCATAGAACAGACTAGTATGTAGGGCTGACAAGTATATAGAGCAGACGAGTGCATATGATCGAAAGAGTGCATATGAAAAAGGGGTGCGTAGAAGGAGATGAGTGCGTAGAGCAGATGAATGTGCAGAGGGGCGGAGTGCGCAGAGGGGCGGAGTGCGCAGAGGGGCAGAGTGCACAGAGGGGCAGAGTGCGCAGAGTGCGCAGAGGGGCAGAGTGCGCAGAGGGGCAGAGTGCGCAGAGGGGCAGAGTGCGCAGAGGGGCAGAGTGCGCAGAGAGGGCTGAGAGCGTAGAGAGGGCTGAGAGCGTAGAGAGGGCTGAGAGTGTAGAGGGGGCTGAGTGCGTAGAGGGGGCGAGTGCGAAGAAGGGACGAGTACGTAGAGGGGACGAGTGCGTAGAGCGGGTGAGTGAGCAAAACAGGTGAAAGCATAGTGTGTGTGATGGCATAAAGAGGACGAGTGCCTGGAGCGAACGGATGCCTAGAGCGAACGAGTGACTAGAGTAGAACGGACGTGTCGGATAGTGCGGAAGAGTTGCATTGAGCGGATGAGTACATAGAGCAGCCAAATGCGTGTGAGGGCATAAAGAGGACGAGTGCCTGGAGCGAACGGATGCCTAGAGGGAACGAGTGACTAGAGTGGAACGGATGTGTCGGATAGTGCGGACGAGTTGCGTTGAGCAGATGAGTACATAGAGCAGCCGAATGCATAGAGCGGATGGAACGAGTGAAGTGGAGTGCATGTGGCAGACAAGAATGCATGCGTGGGGCAGACAGGAGTGCATGCGTGGAGCAGACAAGAGTGCATACGTGGGGCGGACTGGAGCGCGCGGGGCGGACTGGAGCGCGCAGGCGGACTGGAGTGCATGAGTGCGTCGAGCGAACCAGAGTTCCTGGAGCAGATTAGGATGCATGGAGTGGATAGGAGTGCATGGAACAGACTGGAGCGCATAGAATTGCGTGACGTATATAGTATGGTTTGGAATGCAGAGATTGTTTTGAAAAAGCATATAACCCATCATATCTCACCACCATGCTTACTCTCTTCTTTACACCACCACTCAACTAGAACACAGAGATACTATGACACCATTTGGTATAACTGTTCTCATACCAACATCCGCCGCTTACTACACATCATTCTAAGTAAACACTGCTGGTTACGCACCCCCCAGCCGGCGTTCTCCTCAGGCCTAACGCAGCCACACTCGGTCTGGATAAATCCTGCCAGAACGATCACATATTCCTGATCTCTCAACCACCGCACCTACCGCTAAGAAGCAGCTACTACACGAATACCGCACCAGCTGCACACATACCCGGTGCTCACACGCACCGTTGACTCTCTCTCTCTCTATGATCTGAACTTCGGTTCCCAAGGGTGTTCAACCTACCAGCGCCTTCAGACCATATCAATGGTATATAAGGCGCTATATAAATGCAAAATAACATAACATAACAGAATATCTCCCGTGGTGCGTTGAAGCAAGAAAGACATTTCAGAAATGAAAAGTCACACATTTGTTCCTTCAGTGTGAGAAATTTTCGCAAGAATTCCTGCAAAGACAGAAAAAGAAATATGCTTACAATGTTACTAGGAATGAAGTAAAGGAATGTATTCTTTCAGGGTGGATGAGGAGAGGGTGAAACCGGTCTAATTGGTGAGTTAGGAAATTAAGGAGGATTATGAAATATGTTTAGTTCCTAACTTTTTTGTTGCTTTGTATGTACTGTTTCCACTGCCACTTCACAAAAACTGCAGGGTTCTCACAGGAATTGGATGTGCATCACAAGATTAAACATTCTTAAAATGATATTGGCAGATAGCCTGGTGGCACTTTGCCTTCAGGATGGATCTGGGTAGACAATAAAAGAGGATGTGTGCACATGTAAAGTTTGAGGAGTCTTGTAAAAAAGTATAATTAAGCCAGGTTGTGGCAATTCTCATAGCAATCGGAAAACACAATTATAATCTTGAGATATTTACTTGTGGTTAAATTCCATGAGTAAATCTTGTCAGAATAAAAAAGCAGGACACAAGGAACTCTTTTCTAAATGTCTGCTAGAACACAGCCAGAGGAGCATACACATTAGTCCCAATCACTAATTGCTGCAAAGTGGCCACATTCCATGGCCAATGGACCATGGTGTCTTAATACCACAGGCCGAGTGAGATGTAGCATAACAACACCATTGGAATAAAGACGAACAACTTAACTGTCTCATAACTATAACATTTTAAACAGCAAGATCTGATTGAGGATGAAGCAAACACTTGCTCTTGGTCTGAAGTATGTTGTAATGAATCATGCCCCACACCCATCATGGCAAAATAAAAGGGGTGATGGCTGGAAGGTTTAGAGCTAACCTTCACCTCTGGCATTGCTCTGAGCAACCCCCCAGACCATCTTTCTTCGCCTGCCAAGCCATTACAGAAGGGGAAAGACCATATGCAAAATCGGGGTTGGTGCCACCCCAAAGGGGGCAGTCCAGCCTTAACGGCTTGGTCACATCCCTTCTGCACGAGACCCCAAGCATCTGCAAACATGTTTCAGCCGTGTTGGATCTCATCAGCGAGGAGTTGTTTGGGTCTTTAGGCCCAACAGGCACGAGACCCATGTCTGGGCGTACCTGTCCCACTCACGGTAACTATAGCAGAACAAAAGGGGTGATGGAAGGTTTAGAGTTAATCTTAACATCTGGCATTTCTCTGGGCAACCCTCCAGAACATCGTTCTTCGCCTGCCAAGCCATTACAAAAAGGGAAAGCCAAATGCAAAATCAGGCTTGGCCCCACACCAAAAGGGTCAGTCCAGCCTGAACTGCTTGGTCACAACCCTTCTGCATGAGACAAGCATCCTTCTATTCAAGGAAAGGACCTCATGCCATTAATAACGGACAATGGCATCCCTTTTCCAGAGAGGAACTTCTCTCATGTTCATGTGTGGTGATATCCAGATTGGAAAGGGCTCTTAGATGTTTGCCTCAAGCGCCAGAGTACTTTGTAGGCTCTGACATAGTGTGACAGGAAATAACACATGAAGGACCACAAGGTCTTGACACTATGCACTCAGTTCACAGATCAATAATGTAAACATTACAATATTGCAGTTCTCATTGACATCTGTCCAGAAAGCTTGTTCACTCAAGAGGCTCCACACATGGTTTCCTGCAACACAAAGTTGCCACAAGCTGACAGGAAACCAGTGCCATGCTCCAATGTTTTTTTTAGTCATTGTTTGCCATTGATATGCCTGTTCACTGCTCATAAACCTGGTCTCTGGAGAACAGCCACATCCAGGATGTCTGCAGTGTGGCACACAAAGCGAAAGGGTTTTGAAGATGGGTATTGTGTAATAGTCAAACTTTACCCAATCTCCCAGGTCCCCATTTGACTCAGGTCAATCATTTAACACCCAATCACAGGACTTCAGCCAATTACCCATTGGATAGTGTTTGGAAAAATTGGAGGAGGGAGAGCCACTAGAGGAGGAGAAATAACAGCATGTGTGGTTTGAGGTGAACAGCAGGAGTTGGCTGGAGGTGTACGCATGAGATGGCTGGAGATGAACAAAAGAAAGCGGTTGAAGATGAAGAGCAAGAAGTGGTTGGAGGTGTACAACAGGAGATGGAGGAAGAAGTTGGTGATCAGGAGGAGGCAGAAGTGAAACATTGGAGGAGGTAACAAAGGGCATAGTTATACAGCCTATGAAGGACAGAGTGGGAGATCTTGGCCCAAGGCAGGAGGTAGGGGCAAATCCCAGTCTGAAGGGGTTAAACCCATGGTGAAAGGAGGAATGGTTAAGCAGAGGAGTAACGATGAGGGGCAGGAGAATAAGGCTTGCCATCCGAGAGGTGCTCCAACCCAGTGTTTCTTGACCACATCTGATCTGAGACACTCCACATGTACCTGTTTACTTGGGCAACAATTACAGACAGAAGATCAGAGAACAAAATTGCCTACTGGCAGAATGTGGGAACCCCATTAAAGCCAGATGAATAAACCTTGGCATTGACCCTGTGGTAGGTGAAGAAGTGTGCTTGGAAACTCTTAAGCCCGAGATTGTGATTCAAGAGACTTAACTTATATGTTGTTATTTTCCTTATATTTTGGCTGTGTAAATAAACTTAGTTTAACTCAAGGTGTTGGTGCTTTCTCTTTGTGCATAATCCTTTCACATCACTAATATGACATAGTATATCTATTTTGAAATGTAACTAACATCAAACAAGTGCTACAAATATGTGGTCTACTTTCTGTAGTAGAGATGGTTTATTTGCTCATTTGATGATAGTGGATCACTGAATCTTGACTTATACTACATTGTTCTCTTCTTTCCTGTTATTACGCTCCATACCTCTTGTGACACAGAACTCCTCAACTCGCTCAAAATCTTTGTTGAAAGTTTAACATCAAGATAATCACAAGCTATCAATGCAGAGAAATCAAAACTTAAAACACCATTTTTGCAATGATTTTGACATTACCATTATCACACACTATTCATTTGAGGACCTGATCACCATTACTATCACACACCATCTCAGAGGGAATTTTAACAATATTATTATCACATTCAAGGTATCTGGGGGGATATCAACATTGCCATTTTCAATCACACTGGCTCTGTGAGGGCCGATACACCCTCTCTATGGGTTCCTTCACATCATCATAACCACATACCATCCCAACGTGGACTGTAACACCATTTTCATCACAAAGAATTACTGTGGGGATTTCAACATCCTTATTAACAAACACAATCTCGGTTGGGACTGCAACATAACCAAGAGAAAAAATGTTTTGTCTAGGCTGTAACATCATCAATGTCATCATCACCCCTTTTCCAAACCCACACAATTCTATGGAGACTTGTATGTCCTATTTTTAACACACTACGTTTAAGGGAGACTTTAGAATCACCATTATCACACACCATCTCTGTGGGGACCTGAATATCAGTATAAGGACACAGAATCTCTATTGGGACTTTAACATCCCCAACTTCACACAATGTCTATGGGAACCTTAACATCATGAAAATAACACACTGGCCCTCATTACGACCCTGGCGGAAAGCAACTGACCTGACCGCCATAGCGTAAATAGCGTTTCCGCCATGGCACGACAGAGTAAAATGCGGCTAATTCTGACCCATCGGGCACGAGCAGTACGCCTTGGCGGAAGTGCAAAGTCCGCGATGGCGGAAATGTCCCCAAAACGCCCCTCACCGCCGTCGTACGGCGACCTAGGTGCAATTCCGCCACTGGACATAGCGGTCACCGTAATGAGCGGCAATCGGAAAATACGGTGACCGTAAATATACGGAAACGGAAGCAAAAACATGGTCCCGGAACGGGAAACAGCACGCCGTACACCTATAAAATCAGAATATTCACACAACCATTAAAAATACTACCCTGAGAGACATCCCAACCCGTCATCCACCCTAGTGAAACCAAAACAATGGGAAAAGTAGCGAAAAAAGCGTGCGACCGCAAGCGGCAGGTCCACTTCTCACGTGAGGACCTCACGGTGCTCACAGAGACCCTCCAGGAGAATGCTGCCGTCGTCTTCTCGACGCAAATGACCAGGACGGCACTTGCGAACAAGAAGGCCATATGGGCCCTGGTGGCACAGCGGGTAAGTGCGGTGGGGACCGCACCCCGCAACCCACAGCAATGCAGAAAGCGATGGGACGACTTGCGGATACGCGTACGGAGCATACTATCCGCCAACCGTAACATTGCCACAGCTACCGGGGGAGGATCGGAATCACCCATCAAGTTGACCCCCTGGGAAGAAATCTGTGCCTCCACCATTGGAATGGAGACCATAGAGGGAGTCGGAGGGATGGAGAAAGGAGTGCAGACATCCGAAGAATCAGGTAGGTGGGCCAAATAAAACTATGCTAAAACCACAATGTCCAATCATGTGAAGTACCATGTGTCCACATAGTGCAACAGAAACACATGTCCAGGAGAACATCCACTTACATTGGCCTGATAGCGGACATTAAAAGTCAAATTAAATAAATAAATAATTAAAATTCCTAAAAACACCCTCTACACGTGCAGCAGGCACCCCCTAACTGCAGGCTGCAATACAACTGCACCCTCAATCCACACAAAAATGAAACCACCCCCAAGGCCCTGACCCAAATCACCCTCAGGTACCACCCCAATGCATGTGATACATTGCCATTCCAATTTCCACAGACCCATCAATAACGCTCGCCCTCCTTTACTCCACCACAGGGTCCGATTCAAACGACGAGCTCCAGGACACCCCTACCAGCACACCTGCAAAGAGGGCCAAGACCAACGGCCAAAGACCCTCCACCTCAGCTGCACGCATCAAGACACGGCAGCAGCACAAATCAAGTGGCAGCACACAGGAGGGGACTTCAACAGGCACCCCAGCAGCCAGCATGGCCACAACACCACCACCACCACAGGCCCCCCCAATGGATGCCACAGAAGGCACTGCTTCTGGTGGCAGCAGCACCATAGGTGACACTGCATTAATGGCAGCATGCTCCGACACAGAAAACGGTGATGTCGATGTACGATCCATCCATGACCTGTCTCAATCCCCCTGTTTGTTTCATCCCGTACAACATGAGGATACCACGCAGGGGCACTCACAAGACGACGACTGGCCATCCCCCACAAGCCCTGTGTCAAGGCAACATGAGGTGATCAGCCCCTCTGTGACACCACCGCAAATGGCCATGGCCCAGCAGAGGCAACAGTCCCTCGACCAGGTGATCGTGCAACAGCAGCAACTGGCCACGCTCCTCAAGGACCATGCTGATGAATGTGGGGGTACCAAGGCAGCCATAGAAACATGCACAGAGACACTAAGGGCAGAAATGGAGAGAAGCAACGAGAGCCTGAGAGTACAAATGGTGAGAAGCACCGAGAGCCTGAGAGTACAAATGGAGAGAAGCACCGAGAGCCTGAGGGGGGAACTGCATGCGACGTCCAAAGACGTATGTGCTGAACTTGCCGCTGTGCGCCGTGTGCTCACTGAGCTCTCACAAACCCTTAGGGACATGCATGGACGTGAGCAGGCAGAGACATCATCCGTTGCAAGTTCCGTCCAGGGCAGCCCCCAACGTAGATCTGGGAGGAACCTGCGCTCCACAGGCAGGGGTGCCCCTGATACCCGGAGAGGGGGCTTGCAATACCGTCTGCCCACTGACAATGAGCATCTTTGGACACTGGTGTTCGGGGGGGAGGTAGGAGGGTGGAGGGGGTGTGTTGGGCTTACTTGGGTGGCGGGTTGATGGGGTGTGTAACACAATTTCACATATGCTATAAACATTTCACAATCATCCAATGAGATGTGTGGACATTGATCTTTGTGTACGAGGCCATCATAGGCGTACAGTCCATATTGTGCATGTTCCAGACACACACAGTGCCACAACTCCCGTGTCCATGTATCAACCACCAGGCGTGAGTGCTAGAAGCATGAATCTATGATAATCTGACGAATTTCACGGCCCTCCTGTGCCTCGCGGACTCCTTGAGGTTCTGCCACATCCCCACCCACATCATGACCATATTCTGGTGCTTGCAGTTCTGCGTCAGGGGGCATGGGCACATTTCTACGTATGCACATGTTGTGTAGCATGACACATGCCATGACCATCTTAGCAACCTTCTCATGGCGGTACAGGAGTGCCCCGCCAGACCTGCTGAGGCAGCGGAAACGACCCTTCAGTAGGCCGAATGCCTGTTCTATGACTACACGGGTACGTGAGTGGGCATGGTTGTAGTCCTCCTCATGCTGGTCTTGTGGGTTCCGGAGTGGTGTAAGGAGCCATCTCTTCAGTGGATACCCGGCATCACCTGTATGTGGACAATAAAGGATGTTTGAGGAATGACATTGCTACGTAAGCACCCCCCCCCTTCCTGGCAGGTCATTGCCGCATCACATACCCCACATTATCATGCATGAAATGAGACTCACCGAGTAGCCAGGATCTGTTCCCTGCATGTCGCTCCATGTAGCGTGGTATTGTAGAGTTCCGTAAGACCATGGAATCATGGGTTGATCCAGGAAATCAGGCACAACAATGTGTAATGATCCTGTTTGAGTCACACACCATTTGTACATTAAGAGAATGATATTGTTTTCGGTTGCGGTACTGGGCCTCCATGGCATGTGGGACAACCAATTCCACATGGGTGCAGTCGATGGCACCAATGCAACCCGGTATGCCGGCAAGTGCATGGAATCCCACTTTTGTGTTCGTAATTTCCGGCTCCGAGCGTGGTAGAGAGATGTAGTCGTCTGCGTGCTTCAGGAGGGCATCAAGCACTTGCAATAGTGTCCGTGACAACAGTGGCTGTGAAATGCCATGCAACTGTCCGACTGTGTGCTGGTAGGTGCCTGTGGCCAGGAAGTGGAGTACAGACACCACCTTCAGTAGGGGTGGGATGGCGGTTGGGCTATCTATCATGCTGACAAGGTCAGCGTGTGTCATGTCCACAATGGCGGTTATGGTGTCCCGGTCCAAACGGTAGAGGGTGTGGATCTGCTCATCAGTGAGGTTGAACGGATGTGCTCGGAGGCGTGGGATTGCGGGCTGCCTGCGTGGTGGTAGTGGCTGTGCTGGTGGGCCTTGCTGGCCCTGCCTTGCCCTCCTCCTCCTCCTGCGTCTCCTCTGTGCGGCCGGTTGTTGTAGTAGTTGGTGTTCGTCTTCTTCTTGAAGTTGGAGTACTTGCAGTGCTATCAGGTCCCCCAGGGCCAACATCGCAAGTCCTGCCGGTAGCATTTTGGAGTGGGTGTGGTTGTGGGAGGGGGTTGGGTGTGCAATTTTTGTGTTTCCAAGCTGTATAGCCTCCACCTGTGGTGATTCATTCCACCTGTGCAAGCTGCAATCCCCTTTGGGCGAGCACGTCCCGCACACAACGCTGCAAATCGACGCATGGCATCTTGCTATTACAATCATGTATTTCATCCCGATGGCAGTGAGATATTGCTTCATATGTTAATTCTGCTATGCTCCCATTGTTTCACATACTATCTTTGCAGTCGGGAACAAACTTGTGAAGGGTCAGTGGAATGTAGTACTCGATTAACGGTGGACCCTCATGCAGCGCTGTACCGCGGTTCACCGACGGGCGGGGCGTCCCATTTGTGAGTGTAGCCAGTTGCCATTTTCACACACTGCCGCACTAAATGGATGGATTTGTGATTTCAAGCGGTCACAGATGCCTTTTCGACGTGATGTTGCAAATGAGGAATTCGAAGGACAGCGCTTTCGGTTTCCAGCTAGCGGCGAGGAGACGCCCACAGGTCTGACTGCAGATAGAAAGTTCTATTGTTTAATGTCCTTGGGACAGGTGCCATGCCGAGAATGCAATGATTGATATGAATAGTATGGGATGCGCAATAGCGTAGTGGAGGATAAGGCAGGACGTTCCCAAATACATGTTACTTCACAACACTAGAATTCCGGCCTGGACCACAGTGGATTTTGCAGACTGCATTAAGCACAGATTCAATGGAAATTTCTAATGTTATGTGAGTAAATAATCAGGCGTTTTTATACCGGGATGAGGGAATGATGTATGGATGCATGGACAGATGATTTAATAGAGAGTCTGCCATGTACATGGCTTTTTGGAATCTATCAACTTCCTCTGCGCTATGTGATGCAGGGCTGCCATAGTGGGACCATCGTCTATCTGCCCTTGTTGAACCCTCCCTGTCTCAAACACTTGTGTCTATGCACGTTACTAATCCCATCTAATGGCTTCTGTTTTAACAGACGCATGCACACAAACACTCGTTTGTAATAGTGTTTTCACCTCGATTTATATAGTTATGATTCACAAGTGATTATTGGGTGCGAATAATCCTTTTGAGTGGGCTAGCATGCATATGGCTGTGGATTTAGTGTGATCTTTGAAGTGAGTAATTCAAATGGAGTTCAGATGCCCATACTATTCTTTTTCGTTTCATTTGGGTGACAGGTATCTCCTCCCCTTTTGCCGCTGCCATCTGTATGCCACTCCTGCAGATGGCTTTTACTCCCGACACCTGCTGCTTCGTGTTAATCAGTGGAGCACCATTACGATCTTATGGGACGATCGCCAATGGCCCACATGCCCTTACGCAGTACTAGTGGCTAGGAGCAACATTTCGAGCTTTCAGCTGGACTAGTGCCTACCTAATGGGACGGCCCTGCGGTTCTAGGTGCTTCCATGTTGCCTTTTTGAACGTGAATGTAGCCCCTGTGTACCATGGAGGAACAGGGCGTCACACAAGAAGAAGCTGGTCATTTATTGCGGATGCAGCCCACAATTATGAGATATGATTTGGAGTTCATGACCTAATAGCTGTATGGCCCGGGTGATTTTGTTGTGCATTAAATTTTGATTATGATATTGACCGTGTAGCGTTATTCTTTGCAAGTAATGTAGCATATTCCTATTTGTGGAGCGATGTATTGTGAGGAGATCTGCTTTGGGTTCGGCCTTCTGAGTATAGTTGCGTGGTACTGTACTGGGCGCGTTTGCCTACGAAGGCCAGTAAGGTCAGGGATAGGGGCTGCAATTATGTCTGTTTTGATGATGTCGTGCTCATGGGAGGGGGATTGGCTTTTGTGTAACAGATGCCGGTCAGCCAGGTGGATTGGTGGAATGATGTGATTTTCAGAATATGGCTGGTCACAGGTGCCTGTGTTTGCGTGCGTTTCTTGGAGGGAGACTGAGGTCATGTCCATTGGAATAGCTTCTGTATTCGTGCCATCTGTGCCCTGCTGCTCCCATTGGCCCCTCTTGAGATGTGCCTGGCTGCTCAGTCACTCTGCCAACTTGTGTGGTACATGCTTATGCTGCTGGTTGGTTTGTTTACTGGCAGGAGTACAGGGCTGGTGCAGTCTCACTCAGGATACTGCTTTGTATGTTGCCTTGCACTGGTGTCAAGCGATGGGGGGCCTGTTTTTGTTTGTCTCAGTTTTCAGTTCATGTTGCTGTACTTGGAGCTTCACATGCCTGTGCTGCATCAGTACGGCAATGGTGCCATGGCTAATATGGATGGCCACTCACAAGGCACTTGGAGCCCCTACATTCATTTGTTCGTTGGCATGCATGGGTGACTTGTACATTTCACTGGTTGCATTGTGTGACTTCATTGCACCTACGAGGAGTTGTGCAATGTGGCCAGGGAGTGGTGTACAGGCACTCAGTAGGGCCTTTTACGGTTGGTTTGCGATGCCGTACTTCTCACCATGGCGGAATGGTACTTTCCGCCATGCTTGATGGCGTTAGGTACATGTCCGCTAGGGTCAGAATTCCCGTACCGTTGCGCCATGGTGGTAATTACGGTTTCGCAGTGCGCGCGTGCGCGTACTTGGTGCAGTTAGCGTTGGCGTTCACTACGGTGTCGCTAATGGCATCGTACTTTACGGTGACGGGTCATAATCGCAACGGGCGGTATTCGATGGCGGTATTGCATTTCTGCCATCGTTTTTTGATTTCCGCCAGGGTCGTAATGAGGGCCACTGTCTATGTGAGGAAACTAACATCATTATCACACACACCTTTGTGGGAACTTTAACATAAACCTCACACACCATCTATGTGAGGACCTGGACATCAGTATCATGACATACAATATATATTGGTACTTCAACATCACCAACATCAAACACCACATCTATGGAGACTTTAACATCAAGATAATCACACACCATCTCTGTGGGGACTTTAACATCAAGAAAATCAGACATCATTTGAGTGGGGACTTTAATATCATTATTACTACATACCATCACTGTGGGGACTTTAAAGTTATTATAAACACACACCAGCTCTGTGGGGACTTTAACGTAAATAACACACCATCTCTGTGAGCACCTGGAGATCAGAATCATGGCATACAATATATATTGATACTTTAACATCACCAACATCAAACACAACATATCTGGAGACTTTAACATCAAGATAATCACACACCATCTCTGTGGGGCCTTTAATATCATTATTATCACATTCCATCTCTGTGGGGACTTTAGCATCAAGATAATCACACATCATCTCTGTGGGGACGTTAACGTAAATATCACACACCATCTCTGTGAGCACCTGGAGATCAGTATCATGACATACAATATATATTGGTACTTCAACATCACCAACATCAAACACAACATATCTGGAGACTTTAACATCAAGATAATCACACACCATCTCTGTGGGGACTTAGCATCAAGATAATCACACACCATCTCTGTGGGGACTTTAATATCATTATTATCACATACCATCACTGTGGGGACTTTAAAGTTATTATAAACACACACCAGTTCTGTGGGGACTTTAACATAAATATCACAAACTGTCTTTGTGAGGACCTGGTTATCAGTATCATGACATACAATATATATTGGGACTTCAACATCACCAACATCAAATACCACATCCATAGAGACTTTAACATCAAGATAATCAGACACCATCGTTGTGGGGACTTTAACATCAAGATAATCACACACCATCTCTGTGGGGACTTTAGCATCAAGCTAATCACACACCATCTCTGTGGGGACTTTAATATCATTATTATCACATACCATCACTGTGGGGCCTTTAAAGTTATTATAAACACACACCAGTTCTGTGGGGACTTTAACATAAATATCACATACCATCTTTGTGAGGACCTGGATATCAGTATCACAAAATACAATCTCTGCTGGGACTTCACCATCACCAACATCAAACACCATGCGTATTAGTACTTTATCATCATGTTAATCACACACCAACTCTGTGTGGTCTTTAACAACAGTATTATAAAACAACATAGGAATGCTGTCTTAAACACGATTATTCGTACAAACCATCTCTGTGAGGATCTGAAATCAGTATCATGACAGACAATCTCTATTCAGACTTCAACATCACCAACATCAAACACCATTTTAATGGGGACTGTAACATATTCGTCATCAGACCAATCATAGAGAGATGTTTCAGTGGACAAGATGGTGACTGTGAAACAATGAAACCTGTATTCAAATCTCTGCTTCTCCACCTGACCACATTGTGTGATGCTGAGCCATTCACCTAATATTTCAGTTCCCCAGTTCTCCTTTCTGACACACTGAGTTTTTTGTAATATGGTCGCATGACAGATTTAGGAAATGTTTAGTGAGGTTCTTATGGAAAATACACCACCATTACAATCCATCTATTGTGTATACCTACGGTGTGGGTAGGTACACATATGTAGAAATAGAATTGTGCAATTTACAAAGATGCCTATGAAACAAACATTTAGCTTTTGCATAGGGATACATTCAATTCCAAATAAGAATAATTAAGTCCTCACAAGGATGGTAACACGCGTTCAGGTCCCCACAGAGATGGTACCGGACACGCGATTAAAAATTAGCATTTTTGCACATTTGAAGCTGGATCCTATATTAGCATTTTTTTCTGAATATATTTCTGCTGTTAGCATATTTTTAAAACATTGGGAAAGGTTAGTCCCCACAAGGCTGGTTTCCACACATAGTCCCCACAAGGTAGGTAAAACGTGTATGTGTGTGTGTGTGTGTGTGTGTGTGTGTGTGTGTGTGTGTGTGTGTGTGTGTGTGTGTGACCTTCTGCGAATACCACCTTAGTAGAGGAATAAAAAGTAATTTGCCTAAAATGCATTGCCAGGAAAACTGATTTCTCCATTGCAAATGCCAGACACCTGATTAAAACCCTATTCTTGACCCAATGTCTTGCCTCACTCCTTTCATCTCTCCCTGATAAGGTTTGACATGCAGCCTGTAGCCTTGTTGGTCCAACGTCCTTGATTCTCCCATTCAAATAAAGTAGGAGTACGTGTTGATTACATTTGCACACAAAACAACAACACAAATTGTCATCTCTTTACGTTTAGCCACCATGTCCATTTGGCAGGTGTCTTTGTTTTATCCTATATTGTTTTGAGTATTTGTTTTTACATGATTCTTCACATGTACTTCATTCTCAGATTGCAGAGAATTCAGAACTCCTTGGCTAGAGTCCTTCTCAAAGTTCCTAAAAGGGTTCATAATGTGTGTGCCTTTTCCCTGCTTATTTCTCCAAAAACGTGCCTTCAAATATGGCTCAGTCTTTTGTACTCAGAACATTTCTGAACCCCTACTGTTTACAAACTCCTTTTACTCCACTAAACTAAAAATAAGCAAGATATTTGTAACATAAGTGTCAGACAATTCGTCAGCCTATCCGTATCATGTTGCTATTACTGGTGTAAGTCACAGCTACATAAAAATATACAATTAATCTAAAATAAATTAAACTCTGCCCTTGCTTCACTCTAGAAAAGCACATTGTATATACTACATACATCAATGTATCCCGTTTAGCTCTCTCCTGTGTAGGTACACTTTCCTTTGTTGCATAATCAATCTCCACAACTCTCACCCCACTCATTGACATTGTCAACATGTTTTCTCTCTTCCTGACATCCCACTTTCAAATTTTAAAATTGGCCATATGCACCCCTGCCTAAAGAATTCGAAGCTATGTGAGACAGACATGACTCGTTATTGGCCCAGGACAAACCCACTGTTACTCTCTGAGAAACCATATAAAAAGTGAAAGGAAAACCAGTTAAGTAGCCTACTAGGAAATATAAGAATAAAATAAAATAGTTGAGGAGTTATGCCTGAGAGTGGACATCATAGAATGGAAAATAAAACATGCACATTAGGGGGCCGATTCATGGAACAAACGTGCGCCGAAAATCTTCGCGCAAGCAGGCGCAAGCGGAAAAAAACAGGCGCACGCGCATGCGTGCGATACATGGAAGTCCCTGCGCGTGTTTACCACGGGATGTGCGCCAAACCCGTGCATGGCGCACACGTCACTGCAACATCCCAAAAGACGTGCGCGATGCGCACAGTGAAAGCGCACAACCTCGGCGCATACACCAGAAAGTGGGCGGAACACGGGGCGTAACGCGCGGAATGGGGAACAACTCGCGAAAACAAGGGCGTAACTGGGGATGGACTGCAGGGAAGCAGACGGAACGCCCACACGCACCCGAACCACACGTATTCATGGAATCGAATAGGGCAAAGCCACGCACAGCGAAAGACACGCACAAGCCGATACACGTCTGCCACACGAAGGCAGGCGGTAGCGTCCCTGCGCATTACAAAAGTGGCAACATACAGCAATTGTGCGAGCGGGGCACGTGTATTTCGGGGTTGCGCGGGAAGTTACACACGCGATTGAGCGGGATACGTGTATTCCGGGGGTTCGCGTGAACTTTCTCAAGCGATCGGGCCTGGGGGAGCGTGCTACGTGTATTTCAGGGGTTCGCGTGAACTTTCTCACGCGATCGTGAAGTTTCTCACGCGATGGGGCCTGGGGGAGCGGGCTACGTGTATTTCAGGGGTTCGCGTGAACTTTCTCACGCGATCGGGCCTGGGGGAGCGGGCTACGTGTATTTCAGGGGTTCGCGTGAAGTTTCTCACGCGATCGGGCCTGGGGGAGCGGGCTACGTGTATTTCAGGGGTTCGCATGAAGTTTCTCACGCGATCGGGCCTGGGGGAGCGGGCTATGTGTATTTCAGGGGTTCGCGTGAGTTTCTCACGCGATCGGGCCTGGGGGAGCGGGCTACGTGTATTTCAGGGGTTCGCGTGAAGTTCTCACCCGATCGGGCCTGGGGGAGCGGGCTACGTGTATTTCAGGGGTTCGCGTGAAGTTTCTCACGCGATCGGGCCTGGGGGAGCGGGGTACCACTCACCGTCTGCCTTGCGTGTAGAAGAACGCGTAGCCAACACCCGCTGTGAAGTAATAGCGTGTGAACCCCAACGGATGGAAAACACACGCACCGCACGAAAAGCACGTACAGAACATAAATGCACGCGGGATCACCAAGCCCTGCCAGGGCAACGCCCGTGCGCAAAACGTCACAGACGCGCTTACGCTGCAAGGGCCTTGGGTCCAATGAAATCGCGTACGCGTGCTGACGCGCTTACGCGCTAAGGGCCTTTCCTCGATTTTCACGCTGACGTGCAGGATTTTCACGTGCCAAATCACTCCGTATCAAGCTGGCCACGCGAAAACACACGGAAGACCACGCTCCTGCCCAGAAGGCCGAATCACTGCCCCCCAGTGCCCCGAGCAGCCTCCCACGTGCCATCTGCTGCTGCCTGCCTGCCTGCCTGCCTGCTGCCACCATGCCCTGCCATTTGGTGCCTGCACATCAGCCATCTGCAGGGGTCCAGTTGCAGTGTCCACCCCTGCTGGAACAGAAGACTCCCGACTCGGATAACATCGCTCCACAGCCCAGCCCCAGGACCCAGTTGCCCACCCACTCCTGCCCCTGGGGTTGCCTTGTCGGGCACATCAACATCTGGCACCAGTGGCAACCCCCAGCCAGAGGGGCAGAGGGGCACCAGCTTCACTGCCACCGAAGTTGGTGTCCTGGTGGAGCAAGTCCTGGGGCAGTATGATGCCCTCTTCGGATCGTCCCGAGCCAACAAGGAAGGACGGGACAGGATCTGGGCCGACTGTGTGGTTGCCATCAACGCGGAGGGGGTGGCAACCCGCATCATCCAGAAGGTCAAGAAGCGCTGGGAAGACTTGAGGTCCAGGACCCTCATGAAGGCCCGGCGCCTCGTGGAGGGGGGCCGGGGCCGCATGAGTTCCATCCAGTTGAGGGTCCTGGAACGTGCACACCCAGCGCTCCACGCCCAGGTCCTTGAGAGGGAGATCCGTCTGGAGTTGAGCGGTAAGTGGCCAAGCATTGCTGTGTGAGACAGGGCATGTTGCAGTGTGCTGGTTGTCTGATACTTGCCTGCATGTGTGACATAGGCCATGTACGCATGTATGTGTGCAGGGACATCATGGGAATGCATGTGCGACCTGTAATGTGTGAACCGCACGGTTGTAGCATGTGTTTGAATGCGACATGGGGAGCCCTGTGCAGATTGCACACATGAGAGCATGGCAGTCTCTGTTCCCGGACATGGGTGGGGGCCTGCTAGCAGGTGCCCCACAGTGCTGGAGGGTCGGGGGGGTGGGGGCATGGATGGGACATGGGCGAGGGCCTGCTGGCAGGTGCCCCACAGTGCTGGGGGGTGGGGGGGGTGGGGGACATGAGTTGGACATGGGTGGGGGCCTGCTGGCAGGTGCCCCACAGTGCTGGGGGGTGGGGGGGTGGGGGACATGAGTTGGACATGGGTGGGGGCCTGCTGGCAGGTGCCCCACAGTGCTGGGGGGTGGGGGTGGTGGGGGACATGAGTTGGACATGGGTGGGGGCCTGCTGGCAGGTGCCCCACAGTGCTGGGGGGTGGGGGGGTGGGGGACATGAGTTGGACATGGGTGGGGGCCTGCTGGCAGGTGCCCCACAGTGCTGGGGGGTGGGGGTGGTGGGGGACATGAGTTGGTGTTCATTAGTTCAAGGAGACATGTGCCTTTGCTGGGGGGCATGCCCATGTTGGGTGGGCTGCCTGCGGGACATGACCAGGGATGCAGGGTAGTCCCCTTTGGTGTGGGCTGCCTGCAGGGGACGTGGAGGGTGTACAGGGAACACCTGGGAGGACCCACACTGTCAAATCACATGTAGGACTCCCCGGCACCCCTGAAATACACGTACCCTGCTGAAATCGCGTGTAGAACTTCCCGCGAACCCCTGAAATACACGCGCCCAGGCTATTCGCGTGTAAAACTTCCCGCGCACCCCTGAAATACACGCGCCCAGGCTATTCGCGTGTAAAACTTCCCGCGAACCCCTGAAATACACGTAGCCCGCTCCCCCAGGCCCGATCGCATGAAAAAGTTCACGTGAACCTCTGAAATACACGTAGCCCGCTCCCCCAGGCCCGATCGCGTGAAAAAGTTCACGCGAACCCCTGAAATACACGTAGCACGCTCCCCCAGGCCCGATCGTGTGAGGAACTTCACGTGAACCCCTGAAATACACGTAGCCCGCGTGCCGTGCTGGTACAGGGTTAGCGCAGCCCTTTGCCCTGGATTGGGGATTTTGATGGCTTTTCCCTGCGCGGAAGGCGTTCTTGGGGGCGTAACTGGCGCTGCTGGAAGGTCGCTGCGCCACTGTGCGCCACGGCTGGTTTTGGTGGCTGGAATCCATGAATACGCTGTGCGCGGAAATGGGTTTTGGCGCACGCGGCTGGCGCAGGGATTCGCACGCGCACACTGTGCGCCAGCCACGTGCGCCACTTGTGCGCTGAATTCTATGAATTACCCCCTAGGTGTCTTCTAGAAAATAAATGCAGAGGGCATGTGTGTTTCTACTGTTGCATTTGTTAGATTCGTGGATAATAACACTTCTGAACTCAGGAAATCCTACAGACTAGGGAGTGCGAGGAGAGGAGCTTCTTCTCAAGGCAAATGTTGGTATCCTATTTGAGTTTTGATGAGAAAGACTTGGCTCATCAGGAATCAATTACAAGCAGACGATGTATGTGAAAGGACCATGAGATTGTACTCTTCCAGGAATATTGTTGTTTTAATGTGCAGATTATAATGAAAGATGAAGGTATTCCAGGCCGTATTCAAGATGGATTGATAATGCACAATGGTTATCTTGAAATACAGTTGGGAGTCACCTGTGTATTGATGCATTACAAGGTGTGTGTTCTTGATCTGCAGACATATATCTACCCATCCTTTTTGATATTCTCTTAACCTAGCACCTTGTGGAAGAATTACATCAATGATGTTCTCATGTAACATGGATCACAGGCTGAGGCACACACTGTACTCGCATCTATTTTTCAAGTCTGACATAAGTAATGAAGAAATACATGTTTTGATGTTACAGATTACTTAAATCAAGGCTCTAGTACTTCAGCTCAACACACTGCAGCTCCTTTTTGTGTTCTGATAGCTTTCAATCTAAGTACCTGCGTGATAGACTCCCTGTTGGATGTTCCTATGCTGCAACAGCTCCAAGAACAGACACCACTAAGAAGCAGCATATCTATTTTATAACAATTGGGCCTTCATGGGCTATGCAAAAAGTCTCTTTAAGAAACAAAAAGAGGACCACAAACATCCACCATGGTGAACATTTGGAAGGGACTGTGGCATCCACACGTATAACTAGTAATGCATCTTTCTATATTAACCAATCTGTCCATGGCCATCAAAAATATTTTCCTGTGCCATTTGAAGATGCTCCATAGTGGCTCACAGCCAGCACCCAAAACGCTATTTGCATATGGTAAAGTTCTATCCTTTGTGATGATTTTTACATAATGACACAACAGCTAATAGAACCCAATGGCAAATGACCACATGATAAGCTTGAGTGTTGATGCCTGCAATCTGACAGTCTCCATGTGGCAGCTGTGGGGTATGCTGCCAAATACTATGCACTACCAAAGGGTCTGAGCACACGAAGGACACACAATCTTGCACAGACTCTTTCCACAACCTTTCACATATTATAATGTTTTACATACAATTCATTGAAATGAAACATAACATACAAAACATACAGTCACACAATTTGTTAAAATGAAACATCACGCAATATCAGCTACAGAGATATAATAAACAATCCAATCCTCAATACCCTCAAGATATTTTTATAATAGTGACAACATGGATCATTCTCTATTGTCTTAGATGTCTCTTAGATAAAGAACATTCAATAGAAACTGAAGACAGCAATACCGTTGGGTTGGTTAATAAGTACATTAATTCTGATTATGTTTAATAAAACACCTCAAAGTTGAATATATACAAAAAAAAATCATCTCATTGTAGGGTATATAGGGCAGGAAAATATAACAATAGGTGTGGTTTGTATCTCTGCAGTACCACACAGGTACACCATTTCATGGGTTTCCAAATATATCCATTTACCAGTGAGCGATACCAGTGCTATGGACTGTTCTAAATCTAGTTATAGTATCTACTTGGAGTAACTACTTTCAAGAAACCCATAGATCGAGGCAAACGTGCTATCGTAAGGTAGGTACTATTGGGCGGCTTTTCCAGAAGTGCTGATTTACATTCCTCAATTAACAATTCAAAGACATATAGCTGTTATTAAATGTCTACTATTTAATGACATTGTTAGGCTTCACAAACCAAGCTTTGTATCTTATACAATCTAAATTATGTTGAATGTGCACCAACCAAGGGATTCTATTAATTGGCACAGTATGCATAATATATTTTATTATACACAACCTTATAAAACCGGTGTTGCCCTGTATTTCATTTTCTCATAGGTATTGTTTGTCAGAAATCCCTTAAGGTAGCTTTACGCTTTTTGGAAAGGCTCCATAAGAAAGGTGAAAAGAAAAATTCACAAGATTTTTCGATTATTTAATATTTTAAAAATGTTTTCTTATAAAGATGACACAACACAATTTTTGTTCTTCTTAAAAACCATTCTGAAACATATAACTGTACATGAGAACAACGTAGAGGTTCCTGAGCATCATGATGAGTGACATGATGCCGACGCTGCCAACAACTATGGACCTAAAGTTTATCAAAGTACATGTTCACAACACTTTTTGTTTTGCCAGTTGGAGCAAAGATATACAACTAATTTGGGGAACCCACTCTACAACACACAATATATAACTAACTGCCTATGGGAGTAACATGGAGATTCCTGACTGCAACATGGGGGGTGAATACATCTGCTCCTTTTCCCTTCCCGGTAAACACTGTCACTTCAATTACGTCGGGCAGCAATTTATTAAGGGACAGCCTTATGCCATTGCACAGCCTAGGTGGGTTGAGAATTACACAGCCTAGGTGGGTTCAGATTGCGAAGCAGCATGATGGGTGACCCAACTTTCAGTTGAAGGTGATGTGGTGGCATTCCCGGGGGGTCGAGTGAGTTGAGGAATTATGTTGGATAGTTTACGACTTTATCAGTGTCCACCACCGTATCAAAGGAGTTGTACTTAGTAACTATGCCCTGAAGCATATCCTGAATATGATTATTAATTTCATTAACAGAATAATGTTTTGCAGCAAGGATGGCTTGTTCACACAGCTACTCATGAAATAACACTTTAGCACTATTCATAAGAGAGTAACAGAAATGTCTGTCACACCTCTTCATATAGCAGCAATATGGAAACTTCTGGTATGCTATATGCCTTCACCTTCGGCTCTCAGGTCTATTCGTCTGCCACATACCTAGCCTTTACCTCCCATGCGCCTTCGCCCTACACCTCTCATAATTCTTCGCCTCCCATACGCCAACATTTCAACAAGCCACACACCCACAATCAATCCATTTTTGTCTTTTATATATAGAGATTGGATTAGGGTGGCTCTCTATTTTGCTCAAGTTACTGTCTATAATTGGCACACATGAACACATGAAGAAAAAGAAAAAACACATTGTTCAGTGCAGCCATTAGACTTGTAGGAGGTTTTCAGGGTAATTCATAGAAATTCGCACAAAAGTGCCGCACGCGACTGGCGCACAGCATGCCCATGCGAATGTCTGCGCCAGCCGCGTGCGCTAAAATCTATTTCCGTGCACAGCGTATTCATGGATTTTCGCATCCAAAACCAGCCGTGGCGCAGCGTGGCGCAGCGACCCTGCAGCAGCGCCAGTTACACCCCCAAGAACGCCCTCGCGCAAGGAAAAGCCTTCAAAATCCCCAAATAATCGCAAAGGGCTGCGCTAACCCTGGACCAGTTCACAGGGCTGGCAAACAGCAACGCCAAGCGGGGAACGAGTTTTTCAGTGGTTCGCGGGAAGTTCCACACGCGATTGTCCTGTGTACGTGTGCATCAGGGGTGCGCGGAAGTATCACACGCAAAATCAGTAGGGTACGTGTATTTCAGGGGTGAGCGGGAAGTATCACACGCGATTCCAGCAGGGTACGTGTATTTCAGGGGTGCGCGGGAAGTATCACACGCAATTCCAGCAGGGTACTTGTATTACAGGGGTGTGCGTGAAGTTCCACACGAGATTTCAGCAGGGTACGTGTATTTCAGGGGTGCGCGGGAAGTATCACACGCGATTCCAGCAGGGTACGTGTATTACAGGGGTGCGCGGGAAGTTCCACACGCGATTTCAGCAGGGTACGTGCATGTCAGTGGTGCGCGGGAATTTCCATACGCGATTGGCCCCGTGCGAGCAGGGTACGTGTATTTCAGGGGTGCGCGGGAAGTTCCACACGCGATTGGCCCCGTGCGAGCAGGGTACGTGTATTCCAGGGGTGCGCGGGAAGTTCCACACGCGATTTCAGCAGGGTACGTGTATTTCAGGGGTGCGCGGGAAGTTCCACATGCGATTGGCCCCGTGCGAGCAGGGTACATGTATTTCAGGGGTGCGCGGGAAGCTCCACACGCGATTGGCCCCGTGCGAGCAGGGTACGTGTATTTCAGGGGTGCGCGGGAAGTTCCACACGCGATTTCAGCAGGGTACGTGTATTTCAGGGGTGCGCGGGAAGTTCCACACGCGATTGGCCCCGTGCGAGCAGGGTACGTGTATTCCAGGGGTGCGCGGGAAGTTCCACACGCGATTTCAGCAGGGTACGTGTATTGCAGGGGTGCACGGGAAGTTCCACACGTGATTTCAGCAGGGTACATGTATTTCAGGGGTGCGCGGGAAGTTCCACACGCGATTTCAGCAGGGTACGTGTATTTCAGGGGCTGCCTGCGGGAAGTTCCACAGTGATTGGCCCCGTGCGAGCAGGGGTACGTGTATTTCAGGGGTGCACGGGAAGTTCCACATGCGATTTCAGCAAGGTACGTGTATTTCCAGGGGGGGTTCTGGGGGAGTAGAATTGGCCATGTGGGTCCTCCCAGGTGTTCGCTCTACAACCTCCACGGCCCCTGCAGGCAGCCCACACCACAGGGGACTACCCTGCACCCCTGCTCATGTCCCGCAGGCAGCCCATCCACCATGGACATGCCCCCAGCCAACCCACATGTTACCTTGCACTACTGATCAACAATGCATGTCTCCCACCACCCCCACCCCCCAGCAGTGCAGGGGCAGCCTCCACCAGGCCCCCACCCATGTCTACCACCACCCCCACCCCCCAGCCACCAGGAGAATCCTCCACCAGGCCCCCACTCATGTCTCCACCACCCCCACCCCCCAGCAGTGCAGGGGCAGCCTCCACCAGTCCCCCACTCATGTCCCCCAGCACCCCCACCCCCCAGCAGTGCAGGGGCAGCCTCCACCAGGCCCCCACCCATGTCTACCACCACCCCCACCCCCCCCCACCACCAGGGGGCAGCCCTCCACCAGGCCCCCACTCATGTCTCCCACCACCCCACCCCCCAGCAGTGCAGGGGCAGCCTCCACCAGGCCCCCACTCATGTCTACCACCACCCCCACCCCCCAGCCACCAGGGGCAGATTCCACCAGGCCCCCACTCATGTCTCCCACCACCCCCACCCCCCAGCAGTGCAGGGGCAGCCTCCACCAGGACCCCACTCATGTCCCCCTACACCCCCACCCCCCAGCAGTGCAGGGGCAGCCTCCACCAGGCCCCCACTCATGTCTCCCACCACCCCCACCCCCCAGCCACCAGGGGCAGCCTCCACCAGGCCCCCACTCATGTCTCCCACCACCCCCACCCCCCAGCAGTGCAGGGGCAACCTCCACCAGGCCGCCACTCATGTCCCCCTGCACCCCCACCCCCCAGCAGTGCAGGGGCAGCCTCCACCAGGCACCCACCCATGTCTACAACCACCCCCACCCCCAGCCACCAGGGGCAGCCTCCACCAGGCCCCCACTCATGTCTCCCACCACCCCCACACCCCAGCAGTGCAGGGGCAGCCTCCACCAGGCCCCCACCCATGTCTACCACCACCCCCACACCCCAGCCACCAGGGGCAGCCTACACCAGGCCCCCACTCATGTCTCCCACCACCCCCACCCCCCAGCAGTGCAGGGGCAGCCTCCACCAGGCCCCCACTCATGTCTCCCACCACCCCCAGCCCCCAGCAGTGCAGGGGCAGCCTCCACCAGGCCCCCACTCATGTCCCCTGCACCCCCACCCCCCAGCAGTGCAGGGGCAGCCTCCACCAGGCCCCACTCATGTCCCCCTGCACCCCCACCCCCCAGCAGTGCAGGGGCAGCCTCCACCAGGCCCCCACTCATGTCTCCCACCACCCCCACCCCCCAGCAGTGCAGGGGCAGCCTCCACCAGGCCCCCACTCATGTCCCCCTGCACCCCCACCCCGCAGCAGTGCAGGGCCAGCCTCCACCAGGCCCCCACCCATTTCTACCACCACCCCCACCCCCAGCCACCAGGGGCAGCCTCCACCAGGCCCCCACTCATGTCTCCCACCACCCCACCCCCAGCAGTGCAGGGGCAGCCTCCACCAGGCCCCCACTCATGTCTACCACCACCCCCACCCCCCAGCCACCAGGGGCAGATTCCACCAGGCCCCCACTCATGTCTCCCACAACCCCCACCCCCCAGCAGTGCAGGGGCAGCCTCCACCAGGCCCCCACTCATGCCCCCCTGCACCCCCACCCCCCAGCAGTGCAGGGGCAGCCTCCACCAGGTCCCCACTCATGTCTCCCACCACCCCCACCCCCCAGCCACCAGGGGCAGCGTCCACCAGGCCCCCACTCATGTCTCCCACACCCCCCACCCCCCAGCAGTGCAGGGGCAACCTCCACCAGGCCG